>NC_091741.1:97794873-98094873 GCF_043380555.1 Nothobranchius furzeri | reverse complement strand
TGGCAGTCTACTGCCAACAATTAATGGGCCAATATTTATTTTTTGATCCTGTTTGACATGTGGCATGGATTTCACATGTGATGTCCAGGAATTTCAAAGAAACATATTAAAGCCAAGAAATTGCTTATTTTCAACAGGTGGCAAAAGATACTTCAGGATTTGTGTGAAAACAAGTAGAGGACTCCAACTGTTCATCTCGTCAAATTAGCACAGAGATGAGGGGAAGAAAAATGGCTGTGAGTTTAGTGAACTTCGAATCCTTCCAGGACGAAAGAGGGAACATTAAAGCAGCAGCTATGGGGAGAAGAGATTCTGCAGTGACATCTAGTATTTTATTTAATATTTTAACAATAAATCTAAAATTATATGACAGACACAATCAAAATACACAATTATTCATCATTTAAACTGAAGTACAACTTATGTGTGATTCAAGGCGTAAGGAAATGCTGTCAATATTTGCAAACTGAATATATTGCTTAAAGGGATTCTTTGCCATTTTTCATATTGTAAAATCGTTTTCTTGAGCCAGTATGAGCTAAAATGACCCTGTACAGCAGGGGTGTCAAACTCAAACTCACACGGGGCCGAAATGAAAATCTGGGACGGAGTCGCGGGCCAAACTTAATATTTTTTGAAAAAGTGACGGCTAATTTGCACATTTTCTTTATCAACATATATGCAATTTTGAACCCTTTAATTTGGAAACAAACTTATTTCTGCATTAACACTGAATTTGGAATAACCAAATTACACACGAGCAAGTCCATTTTAAATAAAAGGCATCAGTGGTATTCATTACTTGTGGTATAATAAGCATTTTAAATTCTATTCAGGATTTATGTTTTCTTGTTTATTCATTTTTCTTATTTTTATTCTCCTTTTTTCTCCTGTAATACGTGTCATCGCTGCTGTGACGTCTAGCTTTCCCCACTGAGGAACAATAAAGGGATTTTCTATTCCATTCATCTATCTGCAGCCTTTCCACTTCCTGTTTACTGTAGCTTAAATCTTTTCTCACGGGCCAACAACAAAATAAAGATATCATTTTATCTTAAATGAAAATGCAACATCTCACCTGTTAACGTTCATGTTTTGGAGCAGAAAAAGAGCATAAAACCAACATATTTAAAGCTCAGTTTGCTCCACTGGTTTACTGTGATGCTCACCTGTTCCAGCCAGATACCTGCATCATGGGGTTGAGCTCTGAGCTGAGGAGGAGACTCCTGTTGTTTTGTTCATCTTCATCATAATAATGACAACATTAGATGACAACAGGTGCTCACATAGGTTTGTGCTGATGAACATGTCTGAGCAGCTTGACCACGTTGTTGTGTGTCGGGGAGGAAAAATAAAAACTACAGCAACCACAGAGTCATGCTGATTTGAGCGTGTTCTTGCTCACTGGAGTTTTATCTGTCTGGAAGTTAGTTGGAAAATTTTCTCTTTCAGTCGTGAACACATTACTGAGCGGTTAAAATCTCAATTTCTGGGCTTCAACGTCGGCAAATAGCTGAGTAAACTCGGCGCTGAGTGAAAGGAGTGTTTAGTTTGTTCGAGACAGCGGAGCTGCAGACACTGGCAGCAGACGCTGGAAAAAACACAAAGGAGGGGGCGTTTCGGCTCCGTGCTAACGCTGCAAAGCATCATGGGAGTTGTAGTATTTGCGGTAAAATAGGCCAGCAGGTCAGTTTTAATATATTTTTGATATTTATCTCACGGGCCACATAAAAATACTCTGCGGGCTACATCTGGCCCGCGGGCCTTGTGTGTGACACATGTGCTTCACAGGGTTAATGAAAGGCTAACCTGCCCCAGTTGCTCCCTGTGGTGAGAATATTCCATTTGCAACTTCAGACTGGCAGCCGCTCTGTTGGGCTTAGAAAAAATTGAGCTGATTTACCTGGTGCTACAGTCTGCTTCCAGCACGTTTCCTGCATGTTTTAGATCGTGAACACAGCTGATTTGTTGAATTTCATGATAAATCAGTCTTGTAGACACTTATTAAGACTGGGAGACATTCCAGCTGTTAGATTAAGGTGTTAGATAAACGCACATCAAGGAGATAAGTTTTGCTTTCGGTTCTATAGAAAGACACTAGGGGCTGCTAAAAGCGAGCCGAAACTGCCTAGTTCCCCTTTAATCTGTTCAACATCAGAGTATTGCGTTACAGCTCTTGTACCTGTTAGGAAGCTTTTCAAAGGAAGCGCTGATGAACCTTGCAGCAGTGTGAGACATTTGGTGCTGCTCTTGACAATTACAGAAGTTTCAGTTTTCACATTCTTGTTTCTATATTTACAGATTTTCTGTAATAACCAGCTAATGAAGATTATTTAGAACAGGATAAAAACACATCAGCCCAGTCATTATAAACATGTGTAGCGGAGGCAAATTTGATGATTTTATTTGTTATAACCAGGAAGATGTAGTATTCTATATACATATAAAATATTCACTTGCTAGGTTCTTTATTGTAATTAATCAGAAGATTCTAGGATTTAATTCAGAAGATCTAGGTTATTTACTTTTTCAGTGATCAACCACACTTCGTGTTACTTGAAGAAGGAGTCAGGTTTATAAAAGTAAGAATTTATTTTACAAACAATTTAAAACATGACTAATTAAGCATTTATTGTGAGTGGATGTAACTAAACGTGATGAAGGAACCTATATGTGAATGTGATGTCAGCCAGAGCTTCCTTATCAAAGTAAGCTGAGTTCTGGTGAAAGAATTTGGTTTGTTCTAAGCTATGAAGTTGTTATCATCAGAAGAACATCGGACGCAATATGTCATGTCTACTTCACCCGTTTTTGAGAGACCCTCTTGGTGGATTCCGAAAGTCGCAGGGGTCGGCTGACCTCTGGCACCGGAGGGCTGTAGAATACCGTGGTACCGACTCTTCAGTCCAGATATGTCTCGGGTCACAACAGCTGGATGGAACCGTGCGTCTGGTGGACTCTTAAGGAGTCTAACAATATCAGCTTTGTTTCTGCAGGAACTGTTTTCTCATCAGCTTTGCAGTTGCAAAAAGGTTTTGACGACGTGTCAAAATCTTTGATGGTTAAAGAGGTTTACTACAGGTGGCCGGTCTGAGCAATTCTCTAGAACTGCCGAATCTCTCAGAATGATCTAGTTTTAAGGCTTAGCTGTTATGATTTGCACAGCCAATCAGAGGCTGACAGGTTTGGAGATGTTTTACCAAGACAACTCAGAAACACACCTTCATTGATATCAGATGTCCTGACTGGTAAAAAGGGCAAGTTATGTGTTGTAGTTAACTTAACCGTACTTGTTATTGTGGAGGTGCAGGTGTGAGGACCTTGTCGTCAAAACATGTTGAACACATGGCAGGTTCTCGTAGACACACATAACATAACATCCATTCAGTGTGCACAAATTAATGAAGCATTTCATTATACTATAATTATTAAAAGTAGTAATAAACAAATGTTCATTTAATGATTATCTGGATTATAAGTCATAGAAGAAGTTCATATTGATTTAGTAAATCATTCTTGAATTTAGCAACTGATTCGAGCTGGAGTTGCTTCTTCTGTGGAGGCAGACAGATGGGACCTTGGGAAAGAAAGTTATTGTTTATCTTTCAGACTTGCAGAGTCTGTGAATCCCAGCTGGTATGAATGCAGGCTCATTTACAGGGAACACACGCAGTGTTGTGTCTCCTTTCTGACCAGATGTTGAATAGATGGTGAAAGATCAGGCTGTAACTAAACTGACCATTGCTGGACGCTACACATGGATCAACCCAGGAAGACAGGGTACCTCGCCACCTACTCACATAATGTAAAGCTGTTTGCCCGGCATATGACCCAAAACAGATTAGAAATGTGCATCCTTCTGCACATCTGCCTTTTTGTTTCCCCCACCGGTCCTTTGGGCAGGTTTTCATTTGGCCCACACAGATGACCTAATAAAAATAAGTCACTTTTTTAGGCGTCAGGGAGATTTTACAAATCTGAAACCAACTTGGTTTAGAAATTCATTGTATAAACAATGAAACTTAATTCTGTTGGAGGGGCCGGTTGGAGGTGTTCTCTAGCAACAACCTCACTTACAGTTTCTTTTGTTGTTTTGGTCTGTGGGGAGTTTTGGGGCTCTGAGTGACTCCAGTCAGAGTTTACTTTAAAAAGAACCTAAACACAGACCGTTTATATCATTTATATCTCGTACAAAAATAGTTTAAAATGAAATTTAAAAACGTATCCATGCATGTACACTTTTCTCTGTAACATGTTGATTGTGCACAGGTTTTCAAAGCTGCAAAGACGATCTTTTTTCTTCATTTTCAGTAATTAATCTTTTGCTGGGATTAGTGTTGAATTGAAATATAACATTTCAGTTGATTAACCTAGACTCAGCTACCACAAATATATTTTTTCTTTTTTCTGACTCCTAAAGTTTCTCTTTCTTTCTTCTTGACTGACACACAGTATTTCAAAAAACTAATTTTTCATAAATATTCAAACTTACTCAGAGACTTTTTCCATTAAACTTACAGCAGAGCTCAGGCCCTCCCATTTCCACTGGACACCACCTTTACTTTTATCAAATTCATTCAAGTTCATTGAAAGCGTGGACATAGCGCTTTACAGCTGATAGTGGGTTTGAGTGGAAACTAAAACGCCAGAAGAGAATGATCCGTCAGCCACAACTGTGTCAAAGCTCTGAAATGTTAATACAACTTAGCGTTTACAGCCTTGGATTCTAGTGCCAGCTGGATGTATGGATATTGCTGCCAGCCAAGAGTAAATACCGATGGACAATATCCTCAAAAAAATTTACCTTTTTTTATTATTTACTGTGTGATATTAGTCATAATATGGTTTGGTTATTCTGATCAAAAACAGCTTTAATGTTTTTTGCAAAATAACTCTTTAAATGTTGTTGCAGCTCTGACCTGACCAAAGGCAAAGTCTTTTGAGGGAGACACCTGGGTGTATTTGTCTCAGTTCCCACCACAGCGCATGGAGAAAAACCTGCTCATCATGACCGACCCCACAGTGAAACATGGAAATAACAAAATAATGGCAATTTATTAAAAATACCAGAGATCAAAGAGCTAGATAGAACTGAACATATTTGAGTGAAATCCTTTGTTTACACAAGATATACGTAAAACGTTGACCCTTCAAAAAATGAATCACTCAAAATAAACACCAGTGGATGTAGTTTAAAGGGACACATTATGCAAAACTCACCTTTTCCATCTCTTTTGTGCTGCCATGTGGGCCTTTACTGCCTCTATGAAGCATCCAAACATGGCAAAACTCACCAATCTGTTTTCTGCCAGTTTTAGGTTTCAGGTGTTAGGTGCCTAAAACAAGCAGTTTCAATAAGTTGGCGTTTGTGATGTCACAAATGGGGATTCTAGCATGGAACCTCCCACCACTACCTGTCAAAACTAGAGGAGCTCTGCTATGAGACATTTTAATAGAATTTTGGTAAACATTTTAAATATAAACTGTAAAAAAATTGATTGTTTAAGTTTGCTTCAGTCTTTATTTGTGTAAATTAGAGAAAGAAGCACGACACCTTTCATTTTTTCTTTTCTGAGGCACCTCAGTTCTCTGATGGAATCACCGTTTTTAAATACCTCATCACTCACTGGTACAAAAGGGCTATTTCTGGTAATCTTTTTATAAACAAAGCTGCCTGTGAGTTACCTATTAAATGCAGCTGTTGCCTTTACAAGAGATGAGAGATGGTGATGATTAATAACCTCATTTGTCCCTCACACGCAATCATCAATACTAGCAAGTTTAGGCTCAAAACACTCCAACAATGCCATGAAAAGTCTTTTCATGGTGTTATCTAAGACAAAACACACACATAAAGGCCATTAACGTTTTAGTGTTGCAGTTAAGATTATATGTGTGTCCAGTCTGAACCATTAAGGTGTCTCGTTTTGGTTTTAAGCCCATCATCAGTGATCCAGTGAGTGATTTTGTGGTACGGTGAAGAGAACTGGTGAACAAATCAACTGGGTAGAGTTTTAGGAGAAACATTTTTTTCTTGTGTCTTCATTTTGAACCTTTTACTGCTTGAATTTAACCTCAAGAACATATCTAACCTCCTGAATTTTGGTGGAGGTGCAACATGAAGATGCTTCTCAAAGGTAAATGGAAAATGAGTAAACCAAGGAGCCTTTGTTCCATCGCTGTTTGATAACTACTTTTATCTTTGTCCTCATTTTTCCTCCCTCTAATCCCTGCACATCCACTCAAACAAGGAAATGAAAACTTCTATTTGATTCCATAAATCCATTTGGCACGTAAACAACGCCTCCTCTCAGTGTGTGAGGCAGCACACCTCATCACATTACCGCAGCTATTCATATCTGCCACAGCTCTAATGGAAAGACTTAAGCAGAAACCAATCCCATCTTTCTTCAGCGGCCTTCAGCCTTTCTTAATTGTCTTGTTTGATGACTGGATTAAAAAGCATCAAACATTTATCTCACAATGAGAGCGAGATTAGTCTCTTCTAACATAAACTAACTTTAGATAAATTGTGAAATCATAAAAACAACGCATTGCCTCACCTTACAAACTTTTGTCTTGTCTGTGCCCAATGTTGCTTTCAGATGTTCAGAAAAATATTTGCACTATTTGTTGCCTTGGAAGGAGAAATGTTTTTTTACAGTTTTATTGTGGTTTACAATCATTTTTATTATATTCCTAAATCCACTGTTGAATTAGCAGGAAGTCATTTATTGAGCTTCATATGTTTGCAACAAAATCAAGAAGGTGCTTTATTTCCAGTCAAGAGGTCCTGGCCTTCACCTACCAGTGATACCTATTTATGGAGACTTCTGCTCAGGGAGCAGTCCTCTGTAGGGTGTCTGAGTCTTTGTAATGAGATGAGAAGCTTCATCCTCTGGCAGAGCCTGATGTTGAACTGCTGTTCCTCTTTATCTATCGGAGTCAACTGAGATGGTTCAGGCTTCTGATTACGGTGCTTCCTGGTCACCTTTCCTTTGGATGTTTTCCAGGTAATTCCCTGTGGAAGGAGGTCCCTGTGCAGACCCAGTTCACTAGTCTTAGGACCGTTCAAGAGGAGGTAGAGTATGTTGCTGTGGAGAGTTGCTTCCTGGTTGTAAATCTCATTGTATATAAAAGGCAGAAAATGGATGGGTATTTGCAAATGAGTCTCTAAAATGTCTTTAAACATTTACTATGAAACTATTTTGTAAATTTGCACAATGATTTTCCTCTTAAATAGTGACAAGATCAGTGTGCTTGACCTGGCCAAGCGTAAAACAACCATCATTCATACCAGTTCATGCTTCTCTAACTAAGCTCAGTGAAGTACTAGCTTCTCTTATCTGGGTTCTCACCTACCTGCCCCACTCTCCATCGTGATTTCCTCCTCCTTCTAGGACAGTTTCTCTTTCTCTCCTCTGGATCAAAAACCTGCTGCCTCGTCTTCACTAACCTTTGAACTTTTCTTATATCAGTTCCCTGTTTCTGCATTAGAGCTTAAAAACAAAACTCTTAAAAATCGTGACATGTATATGTTTATGTTTATTTATTTGGCAGACACTTTTATCCAAAGCGACTTACAATTTATAGCCTATAGGGCATGTTGTGATCTGTGGGGGAAACCTGAGTACCCGGAGGCAAACCACGCATGCATGGGGAGAACACGCAACTCCACGCAGAAAGGCCGCGGCCGAGTTTCGAACCTGCAACCTTCATGCTGCGAGGCAACAGTGCTAACCCCTGCGCCACCATGCAGCCCATAACTTTTTATCATACATTATAACTATTTTGCATTTTGTAATGGAATTTAAATTACATCCTGGAATGTTACTTGTGTGCTCCGACATTCTTCTTTGTTGTTTTCCTCTTGTCCAACAAGAAAATTAGCAGTTGATTGGGCTAGCATTAACAGTAGCTTAGGCTAGCATTGTTTTGTGGTTAGCATTACCACTAGCCCCATTTATATCACACTGGAGTGGGCAGTGTTAAAATTTTCAGCAACGCAACTATTGATAACAATAGCAAAAAGAAAAACATGAATGAGAAAAAAATAAAAACAATAACTACTTCCTGGTAGCATTGGGTGCAGCCATCTTTGAATTTGGGATCTCTGCGTCTTCTGAAACCTACAAGCTTGCAGCGTCATTTCTGGCTAACTTATCTTGGAAAAACAAGTTCAGAGGACAACTGGAGCACACCATAAGTCTACAGCCATTTCTACAGTCACTGGCCTAGGCCTATGACGTGATACACCACTAACCCTAACCTCAGGGGCGCAGATAGGATTTTCAAACTGGGGGGGACAAGGTTCCAATGTAGCTTCCCACAAACACACACACACACACACACACACACACACACACACACACACACACACACACACACACACACACACACACACACACACACACACACACGTATGCGCACACGCACGTACACATACACAAAAAAATGCAAGAGCCTTAACTAGAGCTCAGACAGTTTGTGTAATTGCATCCAATGGTTTACGTGAAAACTAACACTTTTATATACGTGTTTGAAGCCATTATGCAGTAGAACGCTGGCAACAAAGCTCTGCCTGATCAACACCATCCAAGTCAGTCATTTGTTGTTCTCCCAGTCAATTACTAACCAAAACCTCATGCTTTATGCAAACATTAAATGATTTTCAGCATACCAATCTTTACAGAAAACATAAAAGCCCTAAAAATGGTACATAAAACGTATTTAAAAGACAAAATTCACTTATCATTTAGAGCAGTAGTTCCCAAACTTTTCAGCCTGACCAACAGATGTTCCTCCGTAGTTTTACGTTATTTAGAAATTTTCATTGTATTTGGAAAGTTTTAATTTATATATACATGTATAAAGCTCTTTTTAAATTTTATATTTTACCTTTTTTTATGATTATGTGGCACACTTTGACTTCCATACATAACGCATCGGCATCTGCCTCTGCCTCTTTTTTACAGATTTTTTTTTACATTGTCACTACGTCTGTCACGTTAGTTAGTTAGTGTTTTACCATCATTTCTACATCCATCACGTCCCAGAGAAGGTTAAACCAACATCAAACCCAACGTTTGGAGCTTGTAAACTCCACACACCTCTCGTGCAGCACCAGCTGTCTGATGCTGCAGCAGCATCAATCGTCCCGGCTGGATGAGTGAATTTCTTCATCAGAGTCAATATTCTGCTTCATAATCAGAGTCAGTCATTACCAGACAAAGTGATCAGTCAACAAAGACCAGACCTGCCGGCGATTATACGTTTTATCTAATATTTGCGCTCTTCATGTTGCGCATCTCCTCCTCTCCCCGACTGGGAGCCTCACGGCGGGAGGCGTTTTTCAAACTCTAAAAACTCCCAAACTTTGCTCAGCCTGAAGGTTCCACATCTCCACTATCTTCTGATGTAAAGTAGTAACTTCATGAGGGATCATATTTGTAGATGAGACTTGTTAAAGTCAGCAATGAGGCTTTGGCACTTATAATGAGTAAGTCCCAACACTGACAACAACGTACTGAATCTATAACCAACATGCATAAACAGACAGATCGGTCTCACCTACTTACACTGTTGGTCTTTTTTAAATACGCAGTAATCGTTGCTTGCCTTTGTTGCTTCATCCTGCATCCTAGCAGCAACCACTTTTGCGCCTCTGGAGTTGGTGTTTGTTTACGTCATGCTGCATTCATTGTAATTGGAAAAAGGAGCTTCAAGCGATTAACCTCCGATTTTGTTTTCTTTCTGGCCTTAGTGCGGGGGATGGATCAGAGTCAATCTGAATCTGGGGGGGACAGATCCCCCCCTGTCCCCCACCCTATCTGTGCGCCTGCCTAACCTGTGTTACCCTAACCCAATTAACAATTTCCTCATGGTGATTACAAAATACTAATTTGCTTAGGAAAGCAGGTCGGAGATGGCACAGACAGACAACACCACAAGCTGCCTGTATTCAACATCAACATGAATGTGGTTTTGAATTTTAGGACCTCTTTAACATTGATATATTTTCATATTTTCATTTCCAAATGTTTACATGACAGTGATGAACTAGAATATCATTGGTGGATTGATGCGCTCGTGTTGGGGTGGCTGCCAAGGCAAACATGGAGAAGGCTGAAGAGACCTGTGACCTGTGGTTTCTCTTTGCACTTGCAGAAGTATGAGTTAGTAACCAGAGCTTCAAAAGTAGGACTTGGCAGAATTAACCTGAAGCTGACAGTGTTTCATTGGTGCTGTAACATAACAGTGCTTGGAAAATCATGTCTGTCTCTAATACCTGCACAACTCTAATGGCACAAGGCCTGATGTTAGGAATGGTGTGTAATCTCGTGTTCTGGCTCACAGAAACTGTAGCTTGCCAAATGTTAAACAAATGCAATTTTTTAAAATCACATCAGATTTATCAAACCTAATTTATGATGGCATTCATGTTTGTTTGGGTGAAAACACCTAGATTGATTAAGCCTTTGTGTGAGAGTGGAACAACAGGTGTCTTTGTGCGTGTAAGGCTGCAGTGAGCAGAGAGCGGCCGGCGCTTTGGGTTTCATTCTTTGAAAGTGATACGGGTGAGCCTCTTTTCTCAGGCCGAGCCCCAGATCTGCTGCTGATGGACAGACCACCCAACTTTCAGTTCTTTTAGGCACACAGTGGGGCCACTCGCAGTAAAAGCAGTACCCTCGTCATTCTCCTTTGGGAAGGAAATGGAAGTCAGGGTCTCCTTCAAAATCAAAACGCCCCAGCGCTGCGCAAACGCATACCACTAGATTACATTCAGCGCTTCACAAACCTTTCACATTAGTCTCTGGAAATGTGACAGCAGCACAACTAGAGAAAAAGTTCTTCTTTGTCTAACTATAGAAATGCATCTTGTAGGGTGTAAATAAGACAGCGTGATCAAGTCATCTCCCCAAAGATAAATGAAAAATTTTTTGGGTGATACCCCCCTTCAGGAAAGTCCTCAGTTGATCCGTTTCAGTTCATTGTAGGAATTTAAAGGGAATTTAAACCCTCCCGGGGTGTTACGATGCCAGAGGAGGAGATGCCAGACCCTTCGGTCAGAGATGCAGGTTGGGGATTTAGCCTTCCTGGATTGCTCCACTGAAAGCAAGCCATGGCCAAAAGTGGACTCAGTCTGAACACTTAAGATTCAGACCATCCTCTCCTTCTCCAGATTAGTCACAGGGTCTTTTGTTTAGTGCTGCATTTGTATTTTTGCATGAAATGTCACCAAATGACAAAAAATAATAATGACAATAGTAAAACACACACATGGAAATATGACATAAATTTGCCTCAAACTTTGAGATCTTGTCCTGACAAGCTAGACTCGGGGGTGGGGGTCCACATGGGCCAGGATTGTCACTGTTAAAATACGTAACAGAGACAATATGTTGAAAGCATTAGAAGATTTTCTCTGTTACTTACATTTTGTAATCACATAGTGAAAAGTACAAAGTCTCCAAACTATTCTGATTCTTCAGCTATTCAGACAATTCTTCTAACTGTGGTTTGAAAATAAATCCATCCATCTTCTGTACCAGCTTAGTCCACGCAGGGTCGCGAGGGGGCTGGTGCCTATCTCCAGCCTTCTACGGGCGTGCAGGTGGGGTACACCCTGGACAGGTTACCAGTCTATAGCAGGGCAACACGGAGACACACAGGACAAACAACCAAGCAGACACACACTCACCTAAGGACAATTTAGAGAAACCAATCAGCCTGACAGTCATATTTTTTGGGCTGTGGGAGGAATCCAGAGTGCCCGGAAAGAACTCACACGTGCACATGGAAAACATGCAAACTCCTTGCAGTGAGGCTACAGGCCAGGATGCAAACCTGGAGCCTCCTTTCTGCAAGGCAACAGCACTAACCACTGCACCACTGTGCAGCCTGGTTTAAAAATAAAAATTGTAAATGTTTTTAGATGCAACAAAACACAAAAAGACCGATGTGTTTGTTTCTTACAGGTGAGGTTCACTTGGAAACCATGGAATACTTTTTGAAATGTCATCAGTCACTCTGAGGTTCACATGCAGGCTGAACATGAAAATAGTCTCCTAGAAAAGAGGTGGAGAAATGCTTGGGTCAGAACAAGCCAAACAGATCTACGTAACGTTGTAACATTTGCAACTCCACAACATGGCAGAAGATATTACAGCTAATAATATTTGTGGAAATAGGACTTCCCTGGGTCCTCCATTCATTACACACACACATTACACACTTTATACTAGCAACCACAGCAGATCTACTGAAATAACGGGTGTTTGACTACCTTAAAGTTCTTTTTTTGTTTGTTTTTTCTATAACTCTGCCATGGTCTAGTATAAATGAGTTGCTTTCTGTGAGAATAAAGTTACTGGGCTCCTGTTTAAAGGTGTTAAATTTGGTGTGTGTGTGTGTGTGTGTGTGGTGGTGGTGGGGGGGGGGTGTTACAGGATCATGAGTCTTCCTCATTTCTATTTGCAAACATGTGGTCCAAGATTGACTCACAGCATCGTCTTTGGTCTCTCTACTTTCTCAAGTAAAACATGCAATATTGAGGAGTTGCTAATGCTGTTAGCTTCTACTAGCTGAGATGCACTCTACTCTCTCCTGGAGGCTAAATCAACACAGTCTTCTGCGGTAACAAGTTAAGGTGAGTGAATCCAAGATAACTCATTTTCTCTGTGATGTAGAAAGGTCTGACCTCTGATCCAATCATTTTTTTCATCTATTTCCTTTGGCGGCTAATGCAGACAATGACAGTTGAGGATAATTTTTATGTTCAGCCTGTATGAGGAGCTCAGAGTTATTGCTTTGAATTAAAAAGAATAGGTATTGTACATTTTTTCAGTTAATTAAATCTTTAGATACAGATTAATAAACTGCCTCTGTTGAGTTGACTGTTCTCAGGTCTGATGAAAGTGTCATGAGCCGGGGTGAGTACTCTTCACTTCATACACAACCTCTGAGCTCTGATTGCAGGAGAGGGAGCAACAGCTGTTCCTCATCAGCGGGCCGGCTTCATAAGGAGGAGGGTGACCATGCTACGACGCCGGATGATTGCTACTAACTGGTAGTCACTTGTCCTTTGAGTTTCGCTAAGACTTTGATTCGATTTTTGTGTGCTTGGATTTTTGATGACTCGCTCTTGTGAATTTTTGGTACTTACCTCAGGTTTCTGCATTCTTGTACTACTCGCATTCTCTGGAAGAAGTTCTCCGGTTCATTTCCTGCTTCACCTCTCTTCCAGTCGACCCGCTCTCCACCGCGCTCGCGCTCCCTCTCCGAATCAGCCTCCTCAACCAAATCCTCCATACATTCATCCTCTTCGACCGCAACCGCACTCTGGACATCACCCCGGCTCACTCCCCCTCCATTTTCCTGCTTCACTTCCACATAGTAAGTCCTGACTACAAACTATTTCCCAAGAACTACAGCTCCCATAGTCACCTCTGTTTTCCCTGTAGACGCCGCTTCCTGACTCTCTACCGCTGGACATCAGTGCGCCCTTAGTTTCTCCAGTTAATAATAAAACATTTTATATTTTTACCTTCATACTCACCTTGGTCTCTGATTCTGCATGTCTTGGGTTAAGCACATACCTCAGATCATGACAGAATCATCCGGCCACAATTCAAACCCAGCAGAATCAGTTTTATCTAATCTGTCTCAACGTTTGAGCCAACAGGAACAAAATCTCCCTCTTGTTATGGAACAACTCTCTGCAGCTAATCAGCGATACCAGCAACTGGAAACACTAGTCCGTCAAATTCATGAGACCCTCTCCCAAACTAATCATCCACCCCAACCATCAGTACCGCCATCAGCAGCTTCTACATCAGTAAGTCCTTCCAGTCAGGAGCAAGCTTCTCCCATGGAGAGAACTCATTTTCGTGTGGCACCCTCACCACAGACTGAAACCTTTGGGGGTGAGTTTGAAGACTGTAACAGTTTTTATTACAATGTAAGCTTGCTTTTGAACGTTGTCCCTCGGCCTTTATCTCAGACTCTGCTAAAATCTCGTATATTGTTGGATTGTTAAGAGGACGGGCTCTTAAGTGGGCTGAGGCAAAGAGTCGTGATGACTCGTTTTTGCAAGGACCTTATAATGCATTCCTCTCTGATTTTAAACTCACTTTTGGCGGACACGAGTCCCTCTCAGATATAAGGAAGAAGCTCTGGACACGCTCTCAAGGGAAAAGAACCGTGGCGGATCTGGCCGTGGATTTCCGCATTTTAGTGGCCAGAATGACGTGGAATGAAGATGCCCTCATAGGAGTGTTTACAGAGGCCTTGAGTGACAAGGTGAGGATCCAATTAGCCTTGTGTCCTGAACCTAGTACACTGGAGGAACTCATCAGACTAGCCATATCAATCGATAAATGCCAACGGGGGTTCAGCAGACATGCCCCCGTACTAGCAGTAGCCGCAGCCCATAACCAGAACTCAGGCACTTCTAATCGCCTACAACCTGACACAGAGGAGCCTATGCAGATGGGGAGAACTCGTCTCACACAAGAGGAGAGAGAGCACGCCAAAGGTCAGGACTCTGTTTGTACTGTGGAACTGCAGGACATTTTGTGAATAGCTGCCCGAAACTGCCAAAAGGCAGAGCCCGCTGGCAAAGCTGGGACTACTGGTGGGTGGAGATTCAAATTTTTCTGGTTCCCGGTGTTTTTTCCCATGTGTTTTGTCTATAAATTCTAGACCTGTGACACTTGAAGCGCTATTGGATTCTGGCTGTGAGCAATCTCTCTTGGACGAGAGAGTGGTGGAAAAATGGAGGATTCCTACCACCAGGCTACCCACACCCCTCTCAGTCTCTTCATTGGATAATAAGACCCTCACTACCATTACCCATCAAACCATTCCTCTGCGTCTCATGGTCTCAGGTAATCACCCAGAGATGATTGTGTTTCCTTCTCCTCAGTCGCCATTGGTTCTGGGTCACTCCTGGTTGGTTTAACATAACCCCTCTTTGGACTGGAGAAAGAATCAGATTTTGGGTTGGAGTCTGGAGTGCTTGCAGAGATTTTTGAGTTTTGCCATACCTGTCGGTCAACCATCACCACCTTCGCCCCCAGAGGACATTGACCTCACAGCAGTCCCTCAGGTCTATCATGACCTCCGCCAGGTTTTCAGTAAAGATCGTGCCTCTTCTTTACCTCCCCACAGGCCATACCATTGTGCCATTGATCTTCTGCCGGGAGCTCCACTGCCATCGAGCCGGTTGTACAATCTCTCCAAACCCAAGCGTGAGAGTATGGAGAAATACATCCAAGATTGCCTGGCTGCTGGTACCATTCGCCCCTCTTCGTCTCCCCTGGGTGCAGGTTTCTTTTTTGTTCCTAAGAAGGAGGGAACTCTCAGACCCTGCATCGATTACAGAGGCTTAAATCAGATAGCAATCTGTAATAAATATCCTCTTCCCCTCCTTTCTACCACTTTTGAACCCATCCAGGATGCAACCATCTTCAGTCGTTTGGATTTAAGAAATGCCTACCACCTGGTGAGGATCCGTGAGGGGGGTGAGTGGAAAACAGCTTTCAAAACACCCATAGGACATTACGAATATCTTGTTATGCCGTTCGGATTAACAAATGCTCCAGCCGTATTCCAATCATTGGTCAATTCTGTTCTGGGAGATTTTCTAAACCGTTTTGTAACAGTCTACCTGGATGACATTCTCATTTTCTCCAAAGGCCCTACACAGCACGTTCAACATGTCAGGGCAGTTCCACAACGCCTACTGGAAAACCGTCTGTACGTAAAAGCTGAGAAATGTGAATTTCACGTGTCTACTGTTAAATTTCTGGGTTTTGTCATTGAGAGCGGGCAGTTGAGAGCTGATCCAGAGAAAGTCAAGGCAGTTACTGATTGGCCCACTCCTTCTACCAGAAAACAACTCCAGAGATTTCTCCGGTTTGCTAACTTCTACCGCAGATTCATTCGCAACTACAGTCAAACGGCAGCTCCATTAACCAGTCTCACATCCATAAACAGACCCTTTGGTCCACAGAGGCCGAAAGAGCATTTCGCACGCTAAAGAGCAAGTTCACTAACGCTCCAGTACTTCATCGTCCCGACCCAGAACGACAATTCGTACTGGAGGTTGATGCATCAGATACCGGAGTAGGAGCTGTGTTATCCCAGGTGGCTGAAGAGGATAATAGACTCCATCCCTGTGCATTCTTTTCCCGTCGCCTGTCCCCAGCAGAAAGCAGGTATGATGTGGGAGATCGTGAGCTTCTGGCAGTTAAGCTGGCAATCGAAGAGTGGAGGCACTGGTTGGAGGGGGCTGAGACACCTTTTATTATCTGGACCGATCATAAGAATCTTGTTTACCTAAAGGAGGCAAAACAACTCAACCCACGCCAATACCGATGGTCACTGTTTTTCTCCAGGTTTAATTTTCAAATCTCTTACCGTCCAGGTCCAAAAAGCGTCAAACCCGATGCTCTCTCCAGGCAGTATGCTCCCGACACTGACTCCGAACCAGCTACCATCTTTCCTCCCAACTGGATCATTGGTGGAATCTCGTGGGAGATTAGGGATCAAGTTTTGGAGGCCTCGAAGTCCGATCCTGGACCCAGTAATGGACCCCCTAACAGACTGTTCCTCAAAACTTGAGAGGTAAAGTTATCCACTGGGCCCACACAGGCAAGTTCTCTTTACACCCTGGAGTGGGTAGAACTGTGGCACTGCTCCGACGGACATTCTGGTGGCCATCCCTTTATAGAGACACAAAGGACTATATATCTGGATGCCATGTGTGTTCTCAACAGAAAGGAGACCATCGTCCACCTGCTGGGTTGTTACAACCGCTTCCAGTCCCCTCTCGTCCTTGGTTCCACATAGCTTTAGATTTTGTTTGTGGTCTTCCTAACTCACACGGTTTTAACACCATTCTTACCATTGTCGAACGCTTTTCCAAGGCCTGTCACCTGGTTCCCCTGAAATCTCTTCCTTCCTCCACAGTTATAGTGCAGCTCCTGGTGAAGCATGTTTTTCATCTACATGGTATCCCCGAAGAAATTCTCTCAGATCGCGGCCCACGTTCATTTCCAGATTATGGAGAGAGTTCGCTGAGTCCCTTGGAGCCCAGATAGCACTCACCTCTGGATATCATCCACAGTCTAACGGGCAGTGTGAACGCATGAACCAAGAGCTGGGTTCAATGCTGCATTGTGTCTGTTCCTCACACCCTTCCACCTGGAGTTCTCACCTACCCTGGGTAGAATACGCCCACAATAGCCACATTTCATCAGTTACCGGTCAGTCTCCATTTGAAGCCTCCCTCGGCTATCAACCTTCACTTTTTCCCCAACAGTCCCCAGTCTCATCCTCTATTCCCCAGTTCCTCCGTGGTGCTAGATGGGCTTGGACCTCCACCAAAGCAATAAGCAAATTGCTGATCGCCGCCGCCGTCCCGCGCCCGTCTACACCCCAGGTCAGTCCGTCTGGCTATCCTCAAAAGACATTCCACTGAAAGCATCTTCTCGCAAGTTGTCCCCACGTTTTATTGGTCCCTTTAAGATCACCGACGTTCCCTCTCCAACCACTGTTCGCTTAGACCTCCTTCCCTCCCTTCGTGTACACCCAGTATTTCATGTATCTCTTGTTAAGCCTGTTGTCTCCAGTTCTCTTTGTCCCACTCCCCCTCCTCCTCCTCCAGCTCGTCTCTACAAGGGTGGCCTGGTTTACTCAGTAAATAGGATTTTGGACTCCCATCGTCGGGGCCGTGGTATCCAATACCTCGTGGATTGGGAGGGTTATGGTCCTGAGGAGCGCTCGTGGATCCCTGGTTCCTACATCGAGGATCCTTCCCTGATCAGGGAGTTCGAGGCTGCCTCTGTTAGGACGCCAGGGGGCGTCCGTTGAGGGGGGGTACTGTCATGAGCCGGGGTGAGTACTCTTCACTTCATACACAACCTCTGAGCTCTGATTGCAGGAGAGGGAGCAACAGCTGTTCCTCATCAGCGGGCCGGCTTTATAAGGAGGAGGGTGACCATGCTACGACGCCGGATGATTGCTACTAACTGGTAGTCACTTGCCCTTTGAGTTTCGCTAAGACTTTGATTCGATTTTTGTTTGCTTGGATTTTTGATGACTTGCTCATGTAAATTTTTGGTACTTACCTCAGGTTTCTGCATCTTTGGACTACCCGCATTCTCTGGAAGAAGTTCTCCGGTTCGTTTCCTGCTTCATCTCTCTTCCAGTCGACCCGCTCTCCACTGCGCTCACGCTCCCTCTCCGAATCAGCCTCCTCAACCAAATCCTCCATATATTCATCCTCTTGGACCGCAACCGCACTCTGGATATCACCCCGTCTCACTCCCCCTCCATTTTCCTGCTTCACTTCCGCATAGTAAGTCCTGACTACAAACTATTTCCCAAGAACTACAGCTCCCATACTCACCTCTGTTTTCCCTGTAGATGCCGCTTCCTGACTCTCTACCGCTGGACATCAGTGCGCCCTTAGTTTCTCCTGTTAATAAGAAAACATTTTATTTTTTTACCTTCATACTCGCCTTGGTCTCTGATTCTGCATGTCTTGGGTTAAGCACATACCTCAGATCATGACAAAAAGTTTTCATGATCTTCAGCAATGAGACTCTCTTCAGGTAAATACCATGTTGAGGTCATCTCAGTTTGACATGAAGAGGCACTAAAGTCTGTTTACTAGTCCCACTTCACAGGATGAGATATAAGATAACTGCCTTCATGTTTTTGTGTGTTATACTTGTCTTATGAGGTAACCCCTCCCAGTTAACCTTGGATGAGTGGGTTAAATAATTCAGCCAACAAACACACAAATTAAGATGTACCCTCACCAGAGCAGGAATAAGCAACCCTTAAGTCAACATAAGTATCGGTAGACATGCTTATAAAAGTGTGGAATGTTGACTTGGTGTCTGATAGGAATCTATTGCCCCATACATCATAACAGCAAATTTAACAACAGAGCTAAGGAGAAATCAAGGCTGTGATTATTCTTTTCTCTGGACATTTTTTTTGTCAAAATGCTTACTTCATGCTACACTTTATTCATTACTCAGACACATCTGGCTGACAGGTGCCCCGTCTGTTAAACATTGAGTAATTTCATTCCAGCAAAGAGGGACCAAATGGAGAGCGGTGGAGGATACGGTACTCTATCTTCTATCTGTGATGACATCAGGGCTCTTGTTGTAGACGGGGAGCTGCACCGGCGTGGCTCGGTTTCTATAGACACCGAAATCCAGCCTGCTGCTGTCAGTGCCCTTTTCAAAGCGCTGATTAGTCCATTTCCAAGAGCCTAATCTTTGTAAACAATCTCTGTTTTCATTATCTTCTAAGCTGATTAACCAGATGAATGTTAGTTTCCAGCGCCGAGGCTCAGAGAGAAGGCCCTGCCATATTGATGCCAGCTGTAGCTGCGTGACCTTAATGGAGGAATGAAGCTGTGATACAAACACAGATAGGGGTAGGGAGGAACACGTGTGCTTGAAAAGTATGACAGACATCGGATCAAAAGGGATTTCACGGAGAGGGTAAATCTCCAACCTGGTTGTGGTTTTGCACAATTTGCAGCTGGATATTACAGACAGAATCTGAAAATAAACAAAGTCTCGACCATTTTCCTTCAGACTGCACCTACAGGATTATTACTTCATCTAATTCTTTGACATGCAGATATTAAGTTTGATCGATTGTCCTCCCACTTTTCTCCTTTTCTGTCTCTGTGTCTTTCGTGCCGTTGGAAATTAAATTTCCCTGTTTCTGGACCAAGCCAGGGAAAGTTTGCCAGCACGTGTCCCCATCTGTTAACAAACGTTTCCAATATGCTGAGAACAACATGTTGGCCCTCAGACGCCTCCATCAGGATGTGATGAACGTTGTGCACCTGTCTCGGCCTCCAGCTTTGTTTCTGGCAGCAGAGAGCCTGTCTCAGCCGAACAACTATTCACCACAATAACATCAAAGACGGAGATGCTAAAGACCTTGGATGAGAGCTGGGAGTTTCTGTGCTTTTGTTTCCATTTTAACTCTCCGATACAAATCAACAACCATGAACCCACTGCACCGCTGGTGTGTGTGTGTGTGTGTGTGTGTGTGTGTGTGTGTGTGTGTGTGTGTGTGTGTGTGTGTGTGTGTGTGTGTGTGTGTCATTTCACCAATAACATCATAACAAGCAGGAAAGAAGTAATTCTGTGATTCCCGTTTAATGATTAACTGTAAATCACTTCGGACCGTTCATTGTCCTCACAAACACGCTAAACAAGCGTTCAGTTAATTCAACGATCATCAAACAAAAAGGAGGAGAAAAGCAGCAGAACTGCATCAGAAGTTGTAACTTTGATCAGGAAATTGGAGAAAAATAAAGCATCCCGATCATGCCAGCAGAGTGAGAAATGGACTCAGATCTGCTTCTGCATCATGCAGGAAGGAATGTTCAGAAACTAAAAGAAAAAAATGACAACCCTCGTCACCCCACTTTGAACTCCCCACTTTAATTTTCTAATGGATCTCCATTTGTCATGGCGTGACATCGCATGATTCTGAGGCAATCTGAGATGTTGGCTCAGGGAAAACATCAGCACCCTCTACTGACGGGCCGGCCAGCTTCAGGGCCCCTGCGGACTTTGAGTTCATTTCCTTTCGTTTTGCATGAAGGTTGCTTGTCTAATTATCAGCTTATGATGCCGCGGCCACCAAGCTGCATGCTAATAAAGACCAGATCCTTCATAGAGTGAGAAAACTCTGTGCTTTCTTAAGGATCATAGAAACAGAAATAAACGGGCTTAGGAGCTGGTCTTCAATACATTATTGACAAATATTTATACTTTGTTTTTTATTTTTTATCGTAATTTAATTCTGTTGTTAAAAAAGTTGGTTTCAAGGAGACAGTTTGACTAATTCACTGTAACTTACTCATCACTCATTTTATTTTGTCTGTTTGTGTTTTTTCTAGTTCAGCAGTCAATAAAGAATACTTACCTGGGGCATCATTTGTACAGTTCTAGCTTCTACCTGCTGGATTTAGGACATTATGGGACCAAACTATTTTATCAGGGAATTAATTCTGGGAGAAACTAAAGTTTTCTTCAATTTGTCATTCTGCTACTGGTTTTAACACTGGAAATGTCATTTTGTAATAACAAATTAATAAATGTTTGACAGGAAAAGCATGATAATTCTCTTTAAAATAACTTTACTTTTGCTTTGTAAACCCAGATCTGGCTAAACCAGAGGTGGAAGGCATTTTATATCAGTGCAAAAGATTAGTGGGAAAAATCTGATTCCAGGAATAGTTTGTCATTATAAATTTATTTCTCTCCCACATCTGCTTGAACTGGAGGGGATAATAAGTCAACTCAGCAGACAGAAATTTTGGGGGATATATTTGGCTTTGCTGCAGATCGGGCCGAACCAAATATAAAGTGTAAAAGTCTGTGTCACCCCTGAGATATTCTGAGATATGTACGGGAAGCCTGGCCTTTTTCATTTGCATGTAACTCAACCTGCACCAGTATGTCACTGTCTCCCTGGCTAAACAAATTAGCGTGTTTGATTGATCAAAGTTTATGTAAGAGCAGGTATTTGATTTCAAACAGCAACAGGGGGAGGGGAAAAGAGGGGGCGAGTGGAGAATATGTGTAGACGCAGCCATGAGTGGGAAAAGAAAAAAAGGGGGATGATGGGAAAGAAGAAGAAGAAGAAAAAGGGCAGTGCAGCTGGATTGCCATGTAAATAGCTGTGCAGATAGGTAGAGTTGGGCTCCAGGCCAGAAGGCTCTACAAAGGGCTCCTAACATCTGTTTGAGGGTAGATTCCTGCTCTGTGTTGGAGTAAGAATAATAGTCTCACTCTGAGGGCCTGTTCCCTTCATCAGCTGTGCTCATGATCACGCATACACACTCTCTAACATCACGCTGCAGCTCTGCAGGGCTGAGAGAGCCAAGTTGTTGCTGCGCCAGTCCGTTAGCGGCGAAGGATGGGCGGCTTTAACATGGCTCTACTCATGCATAGGTGACTTCACTCACAGGGCAGCAGGTAAACTGGTGACTCACACACCAGCATCGCCACCAGTCACAACTTCATAAACAAAGAGCTCAGACTTCATGTTGAGTTGTAGCCTGTGTGGTCAAATATTATTTGACTAATATTAACATTAGGCATAATATCACATGGGTTTTTTTGTGTGTGTTTGCCATTTGCATCGTTCCAAAACTCAGCTGGTTATGGTGGCCATGTTGAATTGGAGTGACTCCAAAAGTTACGCAGGTGTAGATGTACACAGTTCAATGAAATATGGCTCATACACCATCATACCCTCACTGCATTGTTGGTGCAGCAAGAACATACCAAAGATGACCATCACACCCTTTCACCTTTAAACGCCAGGCAATGAAAAGTTTTCTGAAACTGTGAAAATACAACTTTTAACAACATAGTTCCTGTTAGTTGTTTGATAAGAGGAGTACAAACCACCAGCTTAGATCATTGGTTCCCAATCCGGGGACCGCGACCCCTCAAGTGGGTCACTAGAGACGCGTGAGGTTGCCAAAATCCCAATAACACACCCTGCAAGGAAAAATAAGGAGAATAAGCACAAAAACCTTAAACTATTTATTTTTTGAAAATGATAGTTTGTAATTAATCACTTTTAATCTGTGTGTGTGTGGTTGGGCGTAGGATTGGGATTGGGGGGTCAGGCTTTTCTTGGACACAGACAAAAGCAGAAGACAAAAGGTTGGGAACCACTGGTTGAGAATTTGGTTAGTTAACCACCAAACTAAAAGGTTGGTGACAAAGTTTCCCGCCAAGGAAAGTAAAAACAAACCTGAGAATCTCTGCTGGTGTCAGGATGAAGATTTTTTTTTCTTCATCCCAAAAACACATGCTAACAATTTGTACAAACAAAAGTTTGTTTTAGACTGTGTTCCTTGCACACTGGTGGCTTCTCAAAACCTGAAGGGGTCCATTCGTTAGAGCTTGAAAGCAAAGCAAACAAATTAATTAACACTATCTCCACATGGGGTGGCCAAGGAAAGCAGGCGCTGAAATGTTACACCATTACCTAAATTCGCATGCATCTGTCTGTGTCTCCCTCCCCGGCCCTGCCCCGACGCACACGGCGCCCTTGAACAAGGCCGAAGGACCACCTGTGTGAAAGAGGAGACCCTTTCTGTTATGTCTCTGCTCGGGAATGAAATAACATGGAATCCAGCTCTGCAAATAACTCACACTGAAGATCATTTTCCACATGCTGCTTGACAAAAGGTAAAATAAGAACAGATGATATCCTCCCTCTCTCTGGGAGTTTGGAGCTCTGCTTCGAACAGTCCTGCAGCTCTGCTAGCAGGCAGACGCAGTGGTGCGGGGGTCCTGACCCCTTTAGTGGTCTCGTTAACCGTGTGTAGTCGTTGACACTGAGTCAGACTTCTTTTTTTCTTCCATGCCCTTTTCAGGCTTAGGTTAAGAGGGCTTCGAGGAACTGGATCCCAGAGCTGATGACTGAGCATGAGCCGTCAGGAAACATGAGGTTTTCTTCACATGAGAAACAGGATGCAACTTATTTCACCACAGACAGAATGAGAGATGGAGCATTTGGGAATTATTGTTTACCTTGATGTGTAGGCTGGCAAAATATCTCATAAACCACAGGACAAATTTTAACAAAATTGGAGAAGATCTAAAACTGATCATCTTTCAGGATCCGTTCAGTTCAATTAGGCTGCCACAGCTAATCAGCATTAAGGTTGCAATAACTGAGAATTTTAGAGTGAAATAATCACAAAACAATCTAATGTCTCAATCATGTTGGAAGGACGGTTGCAATGAAACAAATGTCCTTCTCCGCCGGTTCAGAGGGTTTTCAGTTTCTCTCCTTTTAAAAATGGTAAATAACAAAAAGAAGAAAAGAAAGAAAACTATATTTTCCATAGCACCTCTCAAGATAAAAATCACGAGGTGTATCACAAAACGAAAAATTTAAAGTATATAAAAGATTTTAGGAAATTATTTAAAATATGTTTAAAATAGGCAAAAATTATAGACAATTGTGATTTAAAAAATGCAAAGAAAGAGAGAGAGAGAGAGAGAGAGAGAGAGAGAGAGAGAGAGAGAGAGAGAGAGAGAGAGAGAGAGAGAGAGAGAGAATAGGAAAAGAGTCTCTGACTTTGGGAACCAGCTTGTCTGGGGTACAGATGAGGATCTCAGTCTTATCTTCATTCTGCTGTAGAAAGCTCCCAGCCATCCAGGTTTTAATAGAGTCTAAGCAGGTGTGTAACAGCTGCAGCTTAGAGTTGGATGTAATCTGTGTGGAGATGGTAGGAGATAACTTTGAAGGAGCTCAGAATGTGCTGAAGAGGAAGCAGATAGAGGAGGAAGAGTGGAGGCCCCATCACAGAACCTTGTGGGACACCATGGGTAAGGGTGGTGGTGGAAGACCTAAACTTGGAGACGGCCACAGAAAAGGATCACTCAGAAAGAGAAGAGGAGAACCACTCCAGAGTAGATCCTGATAGGCCTACCCAGTCTCTCAACCTCTCCAGTAGCAGGTGATGACCAATAGTGTCAAAGGCTGCAGTCAGGTCCAGCAGGATCAGAACAGATTAGTCCCCTGAATCACTGCATCAAAAGGGCCAAAGAGGCCAAAGAGGGATGCAGTCCCAATACTCACACTTCCACCCCTGTGCCCCTCAATTGCACTTTCCCGTCCAGGAGTGCAAGTTTGTACGTAGGGTGTCCCAGTTCACAAGTGTGGACCTTGGCCACAAACAAGTGTGGACCTCGGCCACAGTTCTTTCCACCCTTGATCTGCACTTTGATGCAAAATTTGGTGAATGGTATTACTCACAATCCACTCCATGGGAATTTTGAGAAGAAGGCTGAGCAATAACTCAAGCGCCCTTTTCTGAAAATATGTATTTTCAAGTAAAATCAATCAATCAATCAAAGCTTTATTTGTGAATAGCGCCTTCCACAACCCTTTTCATGCACCCAACAGTGTTGGGAAAGTTCGTTTAAAAAATGAACAATTTCAAAGTTCAGTTCATACAATTTAAAACGAACTACTTCATTTCTTAGCTCATAATTGAAAAATTTTGAACTAAGTTCTGTGTTCCAAAAACGAACTAGTTCATAGTTTTTTCTCATGTAGATTTATTTATTTATTTATTATTTTCCATTAGTTGGCACCTGTTCAGTCCACACTCATACCCAGCAGTTTTTACTCTACTGTATATTCTCAATAGCATGAGGAAAACATTATTTGAACAGATTTTTTTTATGGGAAATTATTAAACTATCTTAGAAAGTAGGCTGAGGTAGCAAACTCAAAGTGCAATATTAAAAGTGGGAAACATTAAAGAATGTATAATTTTTCAGTTAAGTCCCTTTTCAATTTTTCTGAATGAACTTTGACTCTTGCACACAGCATAGATGTAGAAGAGTAGATGCCGCACCAACAGCTACTGCCTATGTTTGGCCGCATTTGCGGGTTCTTCTTTTTATAAATTCTATGGTTACCAGGATGTTTTTTGGCTAGGCTTTAGGTCCGGAAAAGCTCCATGGAGATCTGGAGCTAGAACGGCAAAAGAATGCATTCATAAACCCGTTCACGCACACCAGTACGAACGCGCTCACTTTTACGTTCGTCAGTCAAAATACGAATGAGTTCAGTTCACGTTCACCAAAAAAACAAAAGAATTCACAAACGATCGTTCAATTAATGTGTTTGGGTAAAACACTGGCACCCAAGGCACTAGAACACATTGCAAATAGACATATGGTCATAAAAAGATAAGTTAAAACATAGAGCACAAAACATAGAGCATAAGGCAAATGGATAAAACAATGAATAAAGGTGACCTAACAAGAAATAAAACAGCAATTAAAATCAAGAACTAAAAAAAACATAAAAGCAAGCCGACTTCAAACATGTTCTGGAAACGCTAATCGAAAAAATTGAGTTTTCAGTCGACTCTTAAAAACCGGCAAAGTGGTAGACAGCCTAACTGCAGGTGGCAGCTGGTTTCAGAGTGATGGGGCTAGGACTGAGAAAGCTCGGTCCCCATGAGCAAAGATCCTCCCAGGAGGAAGATGCGTCCTCAAGTTTCACACAGAACCTCCTTCCGTGGAGATATGAACCAATCCAGCGCAGACCCATTAATCCTGACCCACCGTTCCAATTAAAACATTGAATATTTTATTAATGTGTACATACATGATGAAAATCACGTTTCTCTGTTGGAAAGATACATTGGCTACCTGTTAAATTCAGAATAGATTTTAAGATCCTTCTTCTCACATATAAAGCTCTTAATAATCAAGGTCCATCATACATCAGTAATCTGATTGTTCCATATGTTCCTAACCGAGCACTTCGCTCTCAGACTGCAGGTCTACTGGTGGTTCCAAGAATATCTAAACTTAGGATGAGAGGCAGATCTTTTAGTTATCAGGCTCCTCTCCTGTGGAACCAGCTCCCAGCTTTAGTCCGTGAGGCAAACACTTTGTCTACTTTTAAGAATAGGCTTAAAACATTTTTATTTGATAGGGCCTATAGTTAAAATCTGATGTTAGCCTAAATCTGGACAAGTGGGGGAGTAGAGGGAGGTGGAGTGTACAGTCGGTAAAGACGGCTCTCCCTTGCCCTGCCTCCAACATGCCTACATCTAAATAGGATAGATTATACAGAGTTAACTCTGTAGTCATGCTGCTATAGGCTTAGACTGCTGGAGAACACACTGACCACTTTTCACACTCGACTACTTTCTTCTACAGTCTGCTCTTTAACTGTACTATTTTCTGCAATTGCAGCTGTTAACTTTATTTTCTCTGTAAGTGTTTTTCTCCCCAGAAGCTACAATGACGTTCTGCTGAGCTGTGGTGGCCTCATGGAGGGGGCCATCGACTAGCACACTGCTGCTAACCACTAATACATTCTCTCTCTCCTGATAATAACTTTTTTGTTTTCATTGACTTTTGATGTGCTAATACAAGTTTATCCGTTTAATTATAGATCCACTAGGATAAATACAATAAAGTTTATCTTTCACCAAATACAATATTTACTAAGACATCACAATATAACTATAGACACATTACTTATCTTTGTGTGTGTGTGTGTGTGTGTGTGTGTGTGTGTGTGTGTGTGTGTGTGTGTGTGTGTGTGTGTGTGTGTGTGTGTGTGTGTGTGTGTGTGTGTGTGTGTGTGTGTGTGTGTGTGTGTCTGTCTGTGTGTGTGTGTGTGTGTGTGTCTGCTCTGTCTTCTCGATCCCCAGTGAGTCGTGGAGGATGGCTGCTTATACTGAGCCAGGATTCTCTGGAGGTTTCTTCCTGTTAAAAGGGAGTTTTCCTCTCCACTGTCACTGCATGCTTGCTTAGTATGAGGATTGCTGTATAGTCACTGACACTAGTCAGTGACTTGATGCAATTTGCTGGGATCCTTATATAGGAAACATTATTTCTGATTGGCTTAATGAACTGTGAATTGGAATGTTTATTATGTGAAGTGCCTTGAGACGACTCTTGTCGTGATTTGGCGCTATATAAATAAACTTGACTTGACTTGACATTGGTAACTCTACAATGAGGGCCCCTTTATTAATGTTACTTAGGGTATTATTGTGCATTAATTAGCTATTAAATAAAGTATTAACAACTACTTAATATTAATGGTAATATTAAGTAATGCATATTAAGTAATGGATTACAAAGCAGACACACACACACACACACACACACACACACACACACACACACACACACACACACACATGGCCCTTTGTTCCAACCTTAAGTACACTTAAGTACACAATATCAGAACCGTTAATAATGAAAATTGTTACCGATACATTACAATTATGTTCAAAAATATTGTTAACTGTTAACAATGCTGTTGTGTATTTTTGGACACAACACAACCAGTAATTTTATCACTTGTTTTAATGTAATTCAGTAAAATTTCACAGACTGCAGAGTCAACAATAAAATGTTGAGATTAAAAAATGAAATGAAATGAGACTGTTTCTCTTCACGGTCAGGAAAAAAATATTCACTTCAAACCAAATTTTTATCATTTGAATGATCATATGATTAATGATTTTTATCCATGCAATGAAATTTTAAACAAAGATTTTATGTGAACAGCAATTAATTCAAATTTTGTAAAAAAAAAATTTGTTTGAAAGTTGTTAATAAAGATTTTAAAAAATTGTAACAACTGGCATCCTGGCGTGTGGTGAGGTCAGTGACGCAATACACACTGTCCCAATTCAGCAATTATTTTTGCACTTGTGTACGACACACTTGGAGGGGCTGTGTCTGTTGAGACAAACACTGTCAGGGTTTGGGCAGAGGGGAACAGAATTTGGAGGACTCAGTTAGTAGTGGATCTTACTGTGGGGGTGAAATCCAAAGCATGGGAGGGTAGCCAGGACTGGGGTGAGCAACGTCAGTGATAATCCGAAATCCAAGGGAGGTGAGCGGTGGGAGGGCGGGTCGGTTCGGGTGAGGAGGGAGATCAGGCTCGGAGAAGAAAACCAGGTTATTGTAACGTAGGTCAGTGGTGAGAGTTCCTGGTGAAGGTAAGGCAGAGGTCATCAAAAACAACAACGACAGACAATAGCAAGGCAAAGACTAAAGCTGCAGTTTAACTATAGAGGCAAGAGCTACCCAAAGTGAGCAATCTTCCAGCGAGGTGAAGTGATCTCTGGCTCCTAATAAACGCAGGTAGTTAATGAGGAAAATCACAGCAGCTGGCCGCTCTCCGGAGCCGCCCACCTGCAACGACTTGAGGTTGATTAGATGAATGTGCAGACTCACCCCAGATCCTGACACAGAGCAAGTATTGGGACAGGGCCATAGTATGTTCTCCTCCACACTTCCTGGTTCTAGAGCCAGTCATGAGCCCTGCAGGGTTGCCAAGTCTTCTATGCAAAGACGGTGCTAGCATTTGTAATTATACATTGGCTGGCAATAGCAGCAGCATTATGGACAAAATGGAAGTGAGGCTGGTGCACGTGGGAGGATGTTTAGTTGGATCAGTGATTTCCTGAGTGATCAAAAGATCCAGATGAGGGTGGGTTCTACCCTGTGTGACTCAGTGGGGAAGGAGAATGTGGTTCCTCAGGGCTGTGTACTTAGCCCTGTGCTTTTTATGATTTAATTAAGGTTTAGTTAGGTTTCCTGGGCAGTGGTGTAGGGAGGTCCTCATTTGCGGATTATGGGGCATTCTGGAAGAGGGGCAGGAACCTCAATATGTATTTCGCTGAATGCAGATGATTTAGGATAGTGTGGCGGCCTGGTTAAGATGTTGGGGTTTCAAACTGTCCTCCATTAAGATGAAATACATGGTGTTTGGCTGCAAAGGAAGTTTCCTGGTGGTGGGCTGTTGTTTGAATTGGTGGCACTTGAGAGGGTGCCTTCTCTCAGGTATTTGTGGTTGTGGTCATGAGGTTCTGAGGTGTCTGTCAGGCACTGATTAGGGGCTGATAAGGGCACCTTAATGCTGGTGTATAGTGCTGTGACAAGATTAGTGTTGAATTATGGTTATTTGTTGTATGGGTTCACAGCCTCTTCTGTCCTAAAATGGTTGGAGGTGATGAAGGCTAAGGCGCTGTGGGGCTTTTAGGATCACCCCGGTTTCAGCCTTTTAGGTGGGGATGGAAGAGTTGAGCCCTTGTAGTTCATGAGATTCGAACTCAGGCTCTATTATTTGATGAGGGTGGAGTGCCTGGGAGGGTCCTCCCCAGTAGGTTCCTTACTGCACCATCATTGGGAGTTTGAAGGGGAGGGCGGAGGTGAGGGGGTTATTTTGCTGGTCAGCTGAGGGAGCAGGTGGAGGTAATGGGTTTCCTGGAGTGGCCCGTGTGTTCTCCCCTTGTTTGGCCAATGGTTGACCTCTCCCTGTTGGACCGGAGTTAGATTGGAAGTTCTGCATCTGCTACTCAGGATTATTTGGAGGCTGTGTGTGGTTTGTATCTACAAGTCTTTACTGATGGTTCTAAGGATCGGGTGAGTGGAAAAGTGACAGTTGGGCTTGCTGTTGCCCAGCTGGGCTTCAGCCTTGGATGTCAGATTTTTGATGGTTGTTCTGTATTTATGGCTAAGCTAGTGGCTATTGAGCAAGCTTTGTGTTGGCTAGAGGGTTGCCTTCCCAGCAGTTATTTGCAGTGATTCAGCGACAGCTTTGAATGCCTAGAATTGGGCTCAACCCAGATCTTGGTCAGATTTGCTGTGTGATGTCTGGTTGTCCTTGCATGTACTTGCTGCTCGGGGTGGGGGGGTAGTCTTTCTTTGGGTGGTTAATGAGTTGGCAAATGCAGTAGCCAAAGGTTTTCTGCTACAAGTTGAGGTGGGAGAGGCTGTGGGGTATTGTCGGCTGGAGATTTATTTTCAGGTGGACCAGGTGGCAATGGATTTCTGGCAGGCCTCTTGGGACGGAGGGCATAAGCGAAGGGCCTTTTATGGGTTACAGTGTTTGGTAGGGACCCGCGGGTCTGGTTGTGTCAGTAGAAGGCAGGACATGGTAGTCCTGGTCAGGCTGCAGCTAGGAAATAGTGGCCTCCGAGACTAGCTGTTTTTGGTTGGGAAACACCCGGGTGGGAGGTGTGAATGTGAAGAACTGGAAACGGTGGGGCACATTCACCTGCATTGTGAGAGTTATGCAGTACAGAAGTGGGAGTTCTTTGGAGTTTTGGCTGGCTCTGGAGTGACTGTGTTTAGCTTGACCACATTGTTGGCTCCTGTTGACAAGCACAGGGTGAGGGTGATCATGGGCTTTTGGTGCGCTGCAGGGGTATACTATTGGCTGTGAGCTCAACTTTTGTTTTGAAAGGATGGCTGTGTCAGCAATGCGCCTCTAGGGTGACCAGCTTGCCGGCATAATGAAGAAGAAGCAGTATCAAATATTACAGCTTTTGATTTTGACCGTGTTTCTGCCTGTAGAACCCTGCTCCTAGCCTGCCCCTTTTTGGATATTTTTGTGGACTCTGATTGCCTGGAGTTTGACCTCTGCCTGAGTCCTGACACCTCCTCAGCCTTTTGGATGTCAATTCCTGCCTGCTCTGGCTGGAGTGGTAGTTCCAAACTTCAGTCAGAGAAGACTTCACCACATCCACTGATCAGAGCAGTGACGACATGTTTAGCCGCACGCTGTCCTTCAACCACTGGTTGTCTAGGTGGTGTCCTGAAAACAACATGGGCTAAATTGATAATTGGAAAACGTTTTGGGAAAAACCTGGTCTGATGCAAAGAGTTTGCATCCATCCCTCTTTGGATGGAGCAGGTCTTAGGAACATGGCCAATTTTATTAGTCCTCCATGACAACCCAGGATCCAGACCAGGAAGCAGAGTGGTAGTTTAACATTCCCCTCTGCAGCTTCAGTACTGTTACCCATCCACTACCCCATAGAGACAGTGTCCTGCCCACGGCCAAAATCAGACAGATTAAATATTAGGCTTAACCCTTTGATGCATAATGGTCACTACAGTGGACAGGTACTCAAAATTGTTATTTATTTATTTTTGCTATTAAGCACAGCTGTTGAAGACTTTATTGCATTTGAGCCCCTCCATTTGGACTTCAGTAAGTCAAGACAACATATTTCATGTTCAGATTGCACGTTGTCCACTGAGGTGGACTTGTAATAAACTATGTGTAAATTAAATGTTACAAAAATGTGTAAATATGAAATTTGTTTCATTCACACCTAAAGATGAATGAAAATAATTGTTTAAAAAATCATGGTTGAAGATTTCATAATTCATGCATCAAAGGGTTAATAAAGCAAATCATGGAAATCTTATAAATATTAGAACTAATTCAACTGAGCAGAAAACTAGAAAAATTAAATGTGGGTTACTGAACATTAGGTCTATTTCTTCTAAGACTTTGTTAGTTAATGACTTGATTTGTGATAATCAGATGTCTTTGCTCTCTCTCACAGAATCCTGGCTGCAGCAAGAGGACTTTGTTAGTTTAAACAAGTCGACTCCTTCTAATTATTTAAAGCATCATATTGCTCAAAGTACAGGGCAAGGAGGAGGAGTAGCAACCATTTTACATTCAGACCTGTTAATCAATTCCTTACCAATTAATAGTTACAGTTCTTTTGAACATCTTATTCTTAGTTTTCCTAATCCAGATTGCAAAACTGTAAATTCACACTTGTTTTGTAGTTTTGTATTGTCCACCAGGCTCTTACTCTGAGTTTTTGGATCAGATCTCTGATTTTTTTTTTAATCTGATTTGGTGCTAAATACTGAGAAGGTCATTGTAGTGGGGGATTTTAATATTCATGTGGACATTGAAAATGATAGCCTCAATGTAGCCTTTAGTAATATCTTAGACTGGATTGGTTTTACCCAAAGAATACATAGCTCCACCCACTCCTGCCATCATACATTAGACCTTGTGCTGACTTATGGCATAGAGTGTGAGGAAATAATGATATTTCCACATAATCCAGTCCTCTCTGACCACTTTTTGATAACCTTTGAGTGTTTTATAACCGAGTTCTCGAGACATAAAAGTAAATTTCACTATAGTCGGTCTCTATCTGACAATGCTGTTGCATCTTTTAAATCATCTGTTCCATCTTTACTATCTTCAGCATCTCAGAGGGATATAGCAGAGGGCAATGTTTTCATTTCCAGACTTTCAAAAATTAATGATTTAGTTTATAATGTTACTTCTTCTTTACGTGTAGCATTATATGATGTCGTCATTGTCGTTGTCTTCCTCCACTTATTCGGGTCTGGGTCGCGGGGGCAGCATCCCAACTAGGGAGCTCCAGACCGTCCTCTCCCCGGCCACCTCCACCAGCTCCTCCGGCAGGACCCCAAGGCGTTTCCGGATCAGATTGGAGATGTAACCTCTCCAACGTGTCCTGTGTCGACCCAGGGGCCTTCTGCCGGCAGGACATGCCCGAAACACCTCCCCAGGGAGGCGTCCAGGAGGCAGCCTGACCAGATGCCCAAACCACCTCAACTGACTCCTTTCGATCCGGAGGAGCAGCGGTTCTACTCCGAGTCCCTCCCGAATGTCCAAGCTCCTCACCCTATCTCTAAGGCTAAGCCCGGCCACCCTATGGAGGAAACTCATTTCGGCCGCTTGCATCCGCGATCTCGTTCTTTCGGTCATTACCCAAAGCTCATCACCATAGGTGAGGATTGGGACGTAGATCAACCGGTAAATCGAGAGCCTGGCTTTCTGGCTCAGCTCCCTCTTCACCACGACAGATCGGCTCAGCGTCCGCATCACTGCAGATGCTGAACCAATCCGCCTGTCGATCTCCCGATCCCTCCTACCCTCACTCGTAAACAAGACCCTGAGATACTTAAACTCCTCCACTACGTATGACCTCTCTCCCGACCCGGAGTTGGCAAGCCACCCTTTTCCGGTCGAGAACCATGGTCTCAGATTTGGAGGTGCTGATCCTCATTCCAGCCACTTCACACTCGGCCGCGAACCTACCCAGCAAGAGCTGAAGGTCAGAGCTGGATGAAGCTAGGAGGACCACGTCATCCGAAAAAAAAAAACAGACGAGATTCTCCTGCCACCAAACTCGACACACTCCACACCACGGCTGCGCCTAGAAATTCTGTCCATAAAGGTAATGAACAGAACCGGTGACAAAGGGCAGCCCTGGCGGAGTCCAACCCTCACCGGGAACAGGTCTGACTTACTACCGGCTATGCGGACCAAACTCACGCTCTTCTGGTAAAGGGACTGAATGGCCCTTAACAGAAAGCCACCCACCCCATACTCCTGGAGCGTTCCCCACAGGGTACCCCTGGGGACACGGTCATAAGCCTTCTCCAAATCCACAAAACACATGTGGATTGGTTGGGCATACTCCCATGCCCCCTCCATCACCCTTGCAAGGGTATAGAGCTGGTCCCAGGTCCACAACCAGGACGAAAACCACATTGCTCCTCCTCAATCTGAGATTCAACTATCGATCGGACCCTCCTCTCCAGTACCTTGGAGTAGACCTTTCTAGGGAGGCTGAGGAGTGTGATCCCCCTATAGTTGGAACACACCCTCAGGTCACCCTTCTTAAAGATGGGGACCACCACCCCGGTCTGCCACTCCACAGGAACTGCCCCCGATGATGTTGCCCCTTTAAAAAAGAAGGTAATTAGGCACAGGAATTTGACTCCCTGGTTTAATTCTCATTTACGAACTTTAAAACAAAACACTAAAAAATTGGAGAGAACATGGTGCTCTACACACCAGGAGGAGTCCTACTTATCCTAGAAAAACCGTCTTGAGCTTTATAAAAAATAAGCTTCGACACGGTAGAAATGCTTATTTTTCATCGCTAAGTGAGAATAAGAATCCAAAATTTCTTTTCAGTACAGTTGCCAAACTTACACAGAATCATAGCTCTGAACCATCTATCCCCTTAGCCCTCAGCAGCAATGACTTTATGGGATTTTTCACAAGTAAAATTAATTTTATTAGAAATCATTAGCATCCTCCCTAATGCAATTTCTTCTTCCTCAGTAACTGAGGCAGAATCAGAGGCAACTGTAGAACCTCATCTGTATTTGAACCATTTTGATCCAATTGAGCTTTCAGAGTTATCAAAATAATAGCTTCATCTAAACCTTCAACTTGCATTTTAGATCCAATCCCAACCAAATTATTTAAAGATGCATTTCCTTTGGTTACTGCCCCCATTCTAGATATTATCAATCTATCCTTAGTAAATGGATACGTACCACGGGGTTATAAGGTTGCTGTAATCAAACCTTTACTTAAGAAACCTTCTCTGGATCCAGATGACTCAAAGAATTATAGCCCAATATCTAACCTTCCATTTTTATCCAAAGTCCTTCAGAAAATAGTGGCCAACCAAGTATGTGAGCATTTAAACACTAATGATCTGTTTGAGGAATTTCAGTCTGGTTTTACAGAGTATCACAGCACTGAAAATGCATTAGTGAAAGTTACAAATGATATTCTCACGGCCTCAGATAAAAATAAGATGAGTCTTCATCTTGAGCTGTAAAAGGTGAAGCAGTTCAGATGAGCAGAGTGCATGAAATACCTTGGCCAATATCTCATGTAGATTAGGCCTGTGTCAGAGACTTTATGTCTCTGCTCAAGCAGATGCAGCAGATCATGATCTTTATGTCAAAAACAGGACATTCATGACGCTACATACATGACAAATCTTCTTTATACTTTCAGGGTTACTTGCGGAATACCACAGGGTTCAGTGCTTGGACCAATTCTTTTTACTATATAAATGTCACCAATTGGTGAAATCATTAGAATGCATGGGATAAACTTCCACTGTTATGCTGATGATACTCAGTTATATCTATCCATTAACCCTGATGAACCTGATCATTTAGTTAGATTACAGGCTTGTCTGGAAGACATAAAAAAAATTGGATGACTCAAAACTTTACTGCTTTTAAATCAAGACAAGACTGAAGTTCTCATCTTTGGACCCAAAATTCAGAAAAGGAAATTGCTTAGTCAATCACCTGACCTGAATGGCATTACATTAGTCTCCGAGAACAAAGTAAGGAACCTTGGTGTTATCTTTGACCAGAAAATGTCATTCAAATCCAACATTAAACAGGTTTGTAGGATTTCCTGTTCCCTCCTTTGGAATATTGCTAAGATTAGACACATCCTTTCCTGGAGTGATGCTGAAAAACTAGTTCATGCATTTATTACATCAAGACTGGTTTACTGTAATTCATTACTCTCAGGAAGTCCACAGAATGTAGTTAAAAGTCTTCAGCTTGTCCAAAATGCTGCAGCTAAAGTTCTGATGAGAATTAAAAAGAGAGATCATATCTCTCCTGTCTTAGCTTCCCTACATTGACTTTCTGTTAAATTCAGAACAGATTTTACGATCCTCCTCCTCACATATAAAGCTCCTAATAATCAAACTCCATCATACATCAGTGATCTGATTGTTCCATACATTCCTAACCGAGCTCTTAGCTCTCAGACTGCAGGTTTACTGGTGGTTCCCAGAATATCAAAAATAGGATGGGAGGCCGATATTTTAGCTATCAGGCTCTTCTCTTGTGGAACCAACTCCCATCTTTAGTCCGTGAGGCAGACACCTTGTCTACTTTTGAGACTAGGCTTAAAACATTTTTATTTGATAGGGCCTATGGTTAAAATCTGATGTTAGCCCAGATCTGGACAAGTGGGGGAGTAGAGGGAGGTGGCGTGTGCAGTCTGTAAAGACGGTTCTCCCTTTCCCTGCCTCCAACATGCCTCCATCTAAAAGGCTAGGTTATCCAGAGTTATCTCTGCAGTTATGCTGCTATAGGCTTAGACTGCTGGAGGATACACTGACCACTGTCCACACTCTACTACTTTCATCTACAATTTGCTCTTTAACTGTATTATTTCCTGCTATGTGAGCTGTTAACTTTATTTTTTCTCTAAGTGTTTTTCTCCCCAGATGAAGCTACAATGATGTTCTGCTGAGCTGTGGGAGCCTCGTGGAGGGGGCCATCGGCTTGAACATTGTTGCTAACCATTTAAACATTCTCCCTCTCCTGATAATAACATTTTACTTTCTTTGACATTGAATGTGCTACTACTAGTTTACCCATTTAATTATAGATTCACTAGGATAAATACAATAAAGTTTCTCTCACTAAATAGAATATTTACTAAGAAATCACAATGTAACCATAGAAACATTACTTGGTATATATGTTGTGTGTGTGTGTGTGTGTGTGTGTGTGTGTGTGTGTGTGTGTGTGTGTGTGTGTGTGTGTGTGTGTGTGTGTGTGTGTGTGTGTGTGTGTGTGTGTGTGGGTGTGTGTGTGTGTGTGCGCTCTGTCTTCTCGATCCCCAGTGAGTCGTGGCAGATGGCTGCTTATACTGAGCCTGGATCCTATGGAGGTTTCTTCCTGTTAAAAGGAAGTTTTCCTCTCCACTGTCGCAAAATGCTTGCTTAGTGTGAGGATTACTGCAAAGTCGCTGACACTAGTCAGTGACTTGATGCAATTTGCTGGGTTCCTTATATAGGAAACTTTTTACTGATTGGCTTAATGAACTGACCTGTATTGGAATGTTTACTATGTGAAGTGCCTTGAGATGACTCGTGATTTGGCGCTATATAAATAATTTTGAATTTAATTTGATTGAATTGAATCCAGACTGATGATGAATGGCGCATGCAGAAAGCCACTGCTGGCTGATATTTTTTTAAATCTTTTTTTTTTTCATTCAATTTTTATTAATTTTCTTGTTTTCACAACTTAACTATTATAACACGAACAAGAAGAGATCATAATAACATCACATACAATAAGATCAGTGAAATTACATAGATACATGGTTTCACAGGTCATAAGTACAGCATATCTGAGGACAGTTATAAACACTGAGTGTAATTCTGTCCAAAACATGTGTATTTTTATACAGTCCCAGAATATGTGGCTATGGTGGACATCAGGTTCCCCACACCCCCTCCAACACAATATTGATTTCCCCTTGTATTTGTTCTCAATCTTAGGCGTTATAAAGAATCGTATCAGGGGTTTCCATGAGGATTCCCTCCAGAGTCTAGAGGTTGTGGATGTAGTGTGCATTTTCCACATGTAACGCAAGCTTTCGTCTGTTATAGTTATTTGCAGTTCCTTTTCCCATTTGGATTTAACATAAGTATCGGAGCCTCTGTTTTCTGTAATTCTTGTATATAGTTTCGATATAATTATCTGTTCAGTTCCTTTGTATGCGTTTACCAATGTTTGTATTATACCATGTAGCCCTTTCGTCTGAGGCTTTTTATCTCCTTCATATAACAATCCCGAAGTTGCAAGTATCTTTAATGGTCATGGTTCTCTAATCCGTATTCATTTTTCAACTCACTGAATGATTTTAATTGACCATCCTTTAGGAGTACGCACCATGCTGTCAAGCCATTTGATATCCATTGTCTAAATTGTGAATCATGCTTTGCCAGCGTGAATTTGCTATCATACGCAACCCATCGCAATATTTTAATATCATCTTTGATTTTATATGATTTGATTGTTTGGTACCATAGTTCAACCGTGAATTTCGTAATGGGATCTAAACTTGATCTTATTTTCCTATTTTCATCCTCATCTCCCAAAATGTTCTGAACAGGGTGGTGGTGTCTACATTTGCGCTCTATGGTTGCCCATCTCGGTGTATTTGTCGTATCGCACCATCTGGCCGCATACCGGAGTTGTGCCGCATAGTAGTATTCCCTGAGCCGTGGTAGTCCCACCCCCCATTCTTCCTTAGTCAGCAACCCTGTTATTAGTTATTGTGACTCCCAAATATTCAATCGTTTGGAGTTTCCAATTGAAGTCATATCAGGATATTATTTTTTGGGATGGATAGTAATTAAGCACCAACATCTGTGTTTTGTTGATGTTTACCTTATATCCTGATAATTGTCCAAACTTTTTCAGTAGTGTCAATAGGGTGGGTATTGATAAGTTTGGTTGTTCTAGGTAGATAATGCCGTCATCCGCAAAGAGGGCTATTTTCTGTTCGATACCATTAACCTCCACCCCAGTAATTGTCTCGTCCTGCCTAATTGCTTGTGCTAATGGTTCTATGAAGAGGGCGAAGAGAGTAGGCGATAGACAGCACCCCTGTCTCGTTGATCTTTGTAGTGCGATTCTGTCCTTTAGTCTGCCGTTCCATTTTATTCTGGCCGTTGGTCGATAGTACAAATTTTTAATGCATTGTATTGATTTTTGGTCAAATCCAAATGCCCCCAGAGCTTTAAATAGGAAATCCCAACTTACTCGATTGAAGGCCTTTTCGGCCTATTTAGCCAGTGCTAATTAGAGCTGTGCTTCTACTGGTAATACGCGCCCTTTCCACTACATGCAAGGTTCTTCTTATGTTGTCATGCGTTTGATGTCCCCGAATAAACCCTGTTTGATGATCGTCTATTAGATCTGCAATGAATGTATTTAATCTGTTTGCTATTATTGTCGTAAATATTTTGTAATCTACGTTTAATAGGGATATGGGTGTTATGGAGCGAAAACCTCGCACACACAGCTCTAACACTGCGCTATTCAATGTTAGACCTAGGATGACACAAACTAGTTAATATATGAAGCTTCTATCATATATCAATATAAAATATTAATATAAGCGATAGAAGATCATACACCAACGAGCTTGGTCTATGATTAATCAACGGATTAATACTTAATTTAAGATACTTAAATTAATAGCAAAAGTTTATTTATTAAACAGAAGATTCAATAAGATTCTTTTCATTCGATAAATGGAAATGCAACCCTTTTCTGTGTTTCCTTTCAATAATGAGGCAAGTTTAAAAATGAAGAGATTTATTACTAACAATTTTAAACAAAAGATTTGAAACGACAATTATAAAATGACAATTCATGGATGGCAATTTTAATGACAATCTTTAACAGTTTTGATATTAAACTGGTTTAAAAGCAAACCTGTGACTGAATGGAGCTAACATGAGAATGATGAGTTTTGGATGCGTGAATGAAGTTCTCAGAAGGTTTCTTTCAGAGAAAATGAAAACGTTCTGGGTGGAAGTGATGTTTTGCAGATAACTGAGTTATTTTGAGAGAAACAGCATCAAACGCAATCTGTCGAGGTCTACCTCACCCAATCAGAAGACCCCTGTTTTGGATCCGAAGTGTCCAGGTGGAGATGGGTTTCCTCCAGGCACGAGGTTGGCAGAAAAACCTCTAGCACGACCAGATCGGTCCTGAGATGTCTTCTTGGGTCACTCGATGTATGAAGCATTTGGCAGATGAACATTCTCGTCTTAAACTTAACTTCAGAAATCATTGACTCTGGTAGAGTCTTCGTTAGCTGGTGACAGTTTCGTTTATTCTTTGGCTATTCTGGTCAACGTGACTAGAGCAGCAGGCAGAGGGTCAGGGCGGCCATCCCTGGCTCCTCAGGATGATGCTTGGTTTCAGAACTGAACGTGAATCTGTGATGGTTACAGTTTTACCAAAAGCTCTCAGAACCACTCCCACTCTCTCCGGAAGAAAGCTTGAACATGCGTCAAAAACATGTGATGCAGTTATTGTTTATCTGAACTCTGTATTAGCTGGATAGGGTGAACTTGACCTTGTTGCTAAACACATCTTTAATCATTTTAATAATTATTATTATATACCCAAAGCATAATGATCCATTTCATGTAATTAAAATACCTTTATATTGAAACAAGTGATCATGTTATGATGATTATATTAAACAGTAATAAAATCAATGAGTTTATTAATTATTATCCAATTATTATCATCACGACTTGAAGTGTCCTTCTGGACGGAACAGCAGATATGATGTTATGATCTTGAGCAGACTTGGCAGTGGCGGTTCTACATGGAATTACTCCCCGGGCGAGGCCCCCTTTGAGCGCCCCACCACCACCACCACCACACCACCCCGCCTGCACGAACACACGCATGTTTTCTACAAACAGGCATGTTTTATTAGAACGACTATTGAACATTCATTTTTCTAAGTTGCACATATTTACATTAATTACTATGAAGTTGTCAGAATGTAAAGCATTATATACATTATATACTGTGTCAAAATATATAGAATCAAATATACAAAAACAACTAAACTAACTAAATATTAAGAATATATGAACATAATAAAAATCCAAAATAGAAAAATATTTCACACATGACAAACTAAAGATAATCACTACAGCATTGCATTTAGAATAGAAAACACAAACTAAAATTAAAACCTAACCTTGATGCAAAGTCATCAATAATGTCATCATATGAAATCTGCTCGCCTACTGAGTGATTGATACCAATCAGAGCCAGGTTAGTGAGCCGCCCCTGAAACATAGTTGACCTCAGGTATGACTTGATCAAGTTTTGAAAAGCTCCTCTCAGCTTGAGCCACAGTGACTGGCAGAGCAGTCCAAAAGTTGGGTAGATCTCCAATAGATCTTTACCATGATCCCTAATATTTTAGAATTGCATCTGAAATTGTAATTTAAACTTACATAAAAAAAACCTGTAGACTACCAAAAATGCCAACTTTTACAGAACAAATCAGGTAAAAAATAATCAGTGCAGCCATCTGCAATAAATAAACAGGATAGTTAGTGGTGACTGGGGAGTTTTCTTCTGCTTATAGAGTTGTTTTATTTATTATTATGTGATAAACGTGTGTTTGTTGTTGTTCAGGCAGGCCACAGGCTGCAGCGAGCATTTAGCAAATCCTAGTTTGAATCAGTAAAAAACGATTCAAGGAATTTTTTCGAACCATTTGAATATTCGTTTCAATATTTCAGCCCTATTAGCTCTGCTAGCAATTAGTTGACCGAATTTAACCATTAAAATCCCAGTTAACTGGTTCAAAAAATTGAAAACATGCATCATGAGAGAGTACATACCTTTATCTTTCTCCTCCTTTTTTCTATTTTTTTTTTCCTGAATCGGGAACCTGGTGGTTTTAGCCTTTTTATGTTCATCTCTTCTGTTTGGCTCTTGACTCAATAATTTTCCTTTAGTCAGGACTAAACAATTTGACCTTGATGGGGGGGTGACCACAAAATCATTTTGTTTTTCCTTTTTTTATTCGGCCATTTCACACAATTCAGAAAAACCTGAAAGAATGATAGGCCTGTGTTTATAATATTATGAATGAAATGTGCGTTAAATGGAAGAACATCAAGATGTGATTGACTTTAGCCATGTTACAGTTGATTCAGCCCCTACCCGCTCATTTCATTTGGGAAAGACCCAGAGGTGAATCCCCCCCGCCTCACCCCTCCCCTTCCTCTTCTTCATACACGCACGTGCATCTGAACCCTCAGTCAGCAGGAGCGCCTGCAGCTGCAGGGGGCGCCAAATTGCTGTTTCCAATCCAGACACTGTCATATGACAGATAATAGAAAACCTCGGTGCGGCGCAGATTTCTTTCTTTTTTATTTTTTACTCAGCGCTTGTGCGCCCCTTTTGTGTCATGAAAAGATGCCGCCCCGGGCAACTGCCCTGCCTGCCCGTGCCTAAAACCGCTAATGCTCCTTGGGTTAATCTGTGGATTCAAAAAGTGCTGTTTGACCCAGCTTGACCCAGCTGGGCAAATGTGACCTTTGCCACACATCAGAGAGCCTTCATCACGCTACATGGGTCTATAATTGGCACATTGTTCTTTATCTTTCCCTTGTTTGGGTATAATCGTAAGAATTGCCTCTGACCAAGATGGTGGAATCGTGTTTTGGGTGAGTGTCCAACTGAAGGAATCCAAAAGCAATGGTGTTAGCTCTTCCCTGAAAATTTTGTACCACTCCACGGGGTATTCATCCATGCCTGGTGATTTGTTATTCTTCATATTGTTAATTGTTCTGTAGATCTCTTCTATGGATATGGCTGCTGTCAGTTTACTATTCTGTTTCGAATCAATTTTTGGTAAATCTAGTTTCACCAAGAACATCGATTTCTCCTGGATCTATGCGTTCTTTTTGCTCATAAAGTTTCTGGTAGAATCCATAGAAAACCTCCTCAATTCCTTCTGGGGTGGATAGAATTTGATTTGTAAGGGGGTCTCTAATTTTGTGTATGGTATTCAATGTGTGTTGCTTACGCATCCGATTTGCGAGTAGTTTGGTGGCCTTCAGCCCTGTTTCATAGCATTTCTGTTTAATGAAAATATTTTTCTTTTCAACCTCGTAAAGTAGAATTTCATTTATCCTCCTCTTGGTTTCCTTTAGAAGCTTATGAGTTTGTGGATTGGGGAAGTGTTCGTAACTCAGTTCCAGTTCTCAACTTTACTGATTGTGTTTATATTCTTCTAACCTCAAATTTTTGGTGCGAGTCGCCTCGGCTATCAGTTTACCCCTAAATACTGCCTTCATGGCATTCCATACAATAGTTGGATCTGCTGTTCCCACATTGTCTACCATATATTCCTTAAGTTCTCTTTTTGCCCATTCTCATCGGCTTTCATTATTTAATAATCCTATGTTCAGCTTCCACGTAGTATTTTTTTTCCTGGTGTTAATATTTATGGTTAGGTATACCGGTTTGTGATCTGACACATCTGCGCTGCCTATACTACAATCCCTAACCATATGCACGTCCTCAGTCGCCATTAAAAAAATTGTCTATCCTTGAGAGTATTTTGTGTGCTGGTGAGTAGTGTGTGTACTCCTTGTGGGGATGCATGTTCCTCCATACATCTACCAATCCTGATTCTTCTAGGGAGTAGTTGAAAAATTTCTTCAGATTGGTCCTATTTGTTTTAAAGCTAGTTGTATCCAATTTTTGATTTGTGATTAAATTTAGATCACCTCCGCATATTAATACTCCTCGTGCCTCCATATTTATCAAGTCAAATATATGCTTATAAAAGGCTTTGTACTCTCTGGTGGGGCGTATACATTCGGTATTGTCATATCGTTATTATCCAACTTCCCTCGTATCATATTATATCGTCCCCCTTTATCTTTAAATTCCTGTTCTAGTTCAAATTGGCATGTGTGTAGGAGTAGTGTTGCTACCCCTCTCCTCCCCCCTTTCGGAAAACAGCTTTAGTATACATTCATATGTCTATAATTCTTTAGTTTCATATGATCTAGTTTAGACGGATGGGTTTCCTGTAAAAGAACAATTTGTGCCCTTTCATTCTGAATTTTCTTCACAACTTTCTGTCTCTTGGTTGGATCCTTCAATCCGTTAACGTTTAGCGACATTATTTTTAAAAAAAACTAGTCATCCGTGTTGCTCTTATTCTTCCAAAAACAGTTTCCCCAACAAACAAAACAGAACATAGATCTCTTGAACAGTGGAAATAATAACCATTTAACCTTCAAAATAAATTAAGGGTAGCTATTTAGCCCCAAAGTGCTGTTGGTGGGAGAAGGGAAATCGCTCATCTGACAATGAGGGTCCTTCCTAGTCTCGTAAGAAATCGGTTCCGATACGCACTAAAGTCTAGTAGTGTCCAACTATAAAAATAATGGTAAATTAAACAAGAAACGTTATTATGTGCAGTTTATGAGCCGTTTTCCAGATAGGTTCGAGTCTCTCGAAGAAGCTTGTTCTCATTTCCAATCCATTTGTCCTTCTTTACCCCCGACCTTCACGTTTTCCTGAGGAATTCTTGGAGTTTGCCTCTTGCTCTGTGTGCTGATTCCCATCCTGATTCTTTTCCCCGTTGCCGTCTCCATTCTGTTGTTCCTCCTGTCTCCTTTTCCATTGCCGTTGCGTTATCTTCCTCTGGTGGCGGTGTCAGTATCCCTCTGGTTTTCATGTCCTGTTTGACTTCCGCGGCGCTCTCGCACATTTTTGTCCCATCTTCCCAATGGATCTTCATTTTGGTTAGTGGTGTCTGGAATCGGATTCCTTTTAGTTTCAGCACCCGTTTTATTTCATTTTACGACTTCCGTTGCTGCACAAGTTCAGGAGGATAGTCATGATCAAAGTAGATTTGGGCATTTTCCACCCGCACTTTTGTCTTCCAGGCATTTTTTAAGACTGTTTCTTTTGTCTCGTACCTGAGGAAGTTTACCACAATAGATCTGGATACTTTTTGTGCGTCTGGTCTATGGAAAGGCACTCGGTTGGCCCTTTGGATGTATAATTCAATGCCCTCGGGGAGTGTGAGTTTGAACTTCAATAGTTGTTCTATATAACCTCTGGTGGAGTTGCCCTCCGTGCCTTCAGGTAAGCCAAAGATTTGAATGTTGTTCCTCCTTGATCTTCCTTCTAGGTCCGTTAGTTTGTCCTACATTCGGCGAGTGTCCCCTTCAATTCCTTCAACAGTTCACTGGCGTCCTTCTTCCATTCTTCCAGTTCTCTAATGCGGTTCTGTGCTTCTAACAGTGCTAGTCCATGTGACTGTAGCTCGTTAGCATGTTCAGTTTGCTTGCGTTCCAGGTCCATTCGGAGGGCATATAGTTCTTCTTTCATTTCCTTCTTCAAGTCAACACCCAGTGCGTTAAGTTCAAATCTCAAATCCAGTTTTAGGTCTTTTATATCCTTACCGATTGCAGCAAATCTTGTACGCATTGCTTCATTGCGTAGTTGTTCCTCCGGGTCCTCCATGTCGTCGGCCTCGTGGTCACTAGTTCCACTTTCGGACGGCGTGTCTCTGCTTTTTGCGGGTTTATCTCGTTCGGCTGTCGACCGTTTGCTTCTTCTTTTGTGCCCTCTCTTCACATTATCTCATTTTAATCTAGTTGGGTCAGTTTCGAGGGCATTTTATGTCCGGCTTCGGGAGGCTCCCGATTACACGTCTGGTCCCTCCGCCATCTTCCCTCCACCTCCACTGCTGGCTGATTTTACTTGCCAATCAGAGGCTCCCTCTATAGGTAGGCGTGCACTTCAGCTGGCCAAGGGCTTTCACATCTGGGCTGTGCCAGCCCAGATGTGAAAGCCCTATCAGAAATGCTTGGTTCGAAAAATACTGAGTACAATTTGTTGCGTGTCATCTAGAATCTTCTGGTGTTTATTCTCAGAGATGAGAATTGTGGCATCAACAAGTCATCTCCATACCATGTCTTTCTTCAGCTCAGCAACTAAACCAGGTGATTTCAATCACTGAACGTGGTTCAGTTTCTGAGCAGAACAAAAACACGGCATGGGGATGACTTGCTGATGACATAATTCCCATCTCTTCTGATTCATAACTGGGAACTGTTTCTCAAGTGTGGACTAGTTTGTTTTGTTAAATGGGGTGCAGTACCCAAATTTGACCACAAGATGTCATTCTTTCTTGAAATCAATCAATCAAAGCTTTATTTATAAAGCGCCTTCCGCAACCCTGTCAGGAAGCCCAAAGCGCTGAACATGGTTCAGTTGAAGGTAAATATATTGAATAAATCAAAAATAAAAGCAATTCAAATTACAAAATACAAATTACAAAATAGGTGAAACATTCTGGTACAGGACAAATGTGTAAAACAATGGATAGAGTGAACCAATGAAAACTGTGAAATAAATTCTACATAAAAGAGGGCCAAAATCAAACACGTTCTAGAAACGCCAAGCAGAGGAGGTGTGTTTTTAGGCGACTCTTAAAGACTGGCAGAGATGAGGACAGCCTAACTGAGGGTGGCAACTGGTTCCATAGTGACGGTGCTAGGACTGAGAAAGCCCGGTCCCCGTGAGTACGACACCTAGAACGAGGGACAGCGAGCAGGCCTTGGTCAGAGGAGCGCAGAGTGCGTGATGGGGAATGTCTGTTCAGGAGTGTAGCTAGATAGGGGGGACCACCACCCTGGAAGAAATGATAAATACCTTTAACAAAAACACAAATGGCTACAATGCTGCTGAGCTAAAATGTGATGTGGTGGTAAAGCTGAAAGTTGTTCCCTCTGGCTACTGTCAAACAAACATGGGGCCAAACTAAAAAGCCCAAACCAGCGGTACAGATATGGGAAATTAGATCAGAGCAGAATGTAATGAGATTGTTCCAGAGTTCATGTTTAACTTCTAAATGAGATCGTCTCATGATCAAAAAGATCTTTTCAAAATGAAATGTTTTTGACAGCCTGCCTAATATCAACCATTTTACCATGTTGCCTTCTTAGCGAGGTTTAACAGCTTTACTCAGAACAATCAGAACAGAAAATGCACAACATGATACAGTTTTAATTAGAGATCTGTGCTTTAAAAGCACACAGTCTCTCCTCACTCTAAAAAACAAAACAAGAACATAGATGAAGTTTGCATGTTTAAATAAACATGTGAGGTCCTTTGTTTCCAGTGCAAGTGTCACTTCTTTCTCAATTTAAACTTGTGTGCAGTGACTCATAGGAGAGCAGCTTCAAAGCTGCAGCTTTGCACTTGAGGTCATTATCTTCATTTCTATATCCTCCGCAGGTTCTCAGCATATGGGAACATTTTACCTCTGGATTTCTTTTTTTTTTATGTCCGCAGCCATAAATCTGCCATGTCATCTATAAAATATGACTGACCAGTAACAGATGTAGCTCTAATAGCTACCACAATAACAAAGAAATCAAAATTTACCACTGCTAGGAATTTATTCCAACACAAGATGGATTTTAGTTGTATGTGGAACCGATGTACAGTCAAGCTAAAGTCAGAAAGACTTTTTTTTTGTTTTCTGTTTCTGTTTCGCTTGCTTGATCTCTTTCTTTACCCTCTTCTCTCCTTTCTTTAATCCTTCCAACCTTTAGCTGAGACGAATCCTCCTTTCATCCTCCTCAGCAGCGAGGACCCTGATGTCTTTTTGCACAAAGCCTGACCATCAGTGACTCCTCGTCAACCCCGTACCCAATTCATCAAGTGGAGGCCCACAGGCATTCATCACCCCCACCACCTTTCATATCCCGCACCAGCTGAAAAGCCACCGTCCCTCCTCTGACTTCAATGCAGCCATGACACACCCACAAGATTTATAGTGGCATAATTAGTAGCAGTGAAAAAAGGGCCTGTGTGCTTTAGAAGGTCCATCACGGTGTATTCCACTCTGAGGGACTCACATCTGCTTCAAAATAGATTGCACCATCACCACAAAAGTTGATAAATTAGCCCCAAACAAGAAGCTGAGATATTCATCTAAACCCTGACAGTGACATCAAAACAATCACGTAAACAGAGTATTTGTCACCACTCACTGGCAGTGAGACACTGTCATAAATCCCATTTCTCTGCAGGGAAGCTGCACAGGCCTGCAAAGAGCGGCTCCGAGGTGAGAAGTGCCCCTCAGGACGGGAGTTTCTGAAAACAGCGTGAAGGAGGTCTGAAATAACATGCAAATAGTTAGATGCTGTTATTGATGTGATCACACCCTCTCTCCCTTCCCTTGCAGTAAACCCAGTGCCACTGATATCTCAAGAACAGAGAACTAATTAAAACACTCCTGGAGTCTGTTTTTGGCTTCAACCTTTGCACAAAAATAAAGCACTGGCAAAAACAGCTGTGTTTTCCTTTTCCCTTTCCGCCTCTGCCGTGCACTTCACTGCCACAAGCTGAGGCCTGTTAGCCCATTGTACACAGAAGTGCAAAAATCCCCATTCTGTCATAAATTATTATTCATTAGTTCTGTTGTGGGTTTCTGGATGTTTTCTTTCATGTGCATGATGGCACACATCAAACAGTGTACTTTCACCTGACAAGATTTATTTGACATCTTCATACCGCCACTTAGAGAGAACGGGAGTGTGAAATAAAACATTTTTCCCATCTGCTTTTTCGGATGCAGGACTTTTATGAGAACGTTAATGATGCCTTAACCCTTGGCTTTAACTCAAAGGTTTGAGTTACTAATGTCAAATTAAAAGTGTTATTGAGGCTTTTTATCACCCGCTGATGGAGGGTAAAAGTGAGTGAAAATGCTGTTGCCCATGTATATGTGCATGGATGTGTGTGTGTGTGTGTGTGTGTGCGTGCGTGCGTGCGTGCGTGCGTGCGTGCGTGCGTGTGTGTGTGTGTGTGTGTGTGTGTGTGTGTGTGTGTGTGTGTGTGTGTGTGTGTGTGTGTGTGTGTGTGTGTGTGTGTGTGTGGATGAGCTCACTGTGTGTCGCAAGTATGCGGTCTGCACCTTGCTTTGGTGCAGACCGCATACTTGCTGCATGGCTATGCACTGCATGTAGTTCTGGAGGGTCCCACTAGGGGGCGGACTAGAGAACCCAGACTGGAAAGAGAGCCAGGTTTGTAGGAACAACCAAAACAAACATGGCATCAATAAAAGGGTGGTATCGTAGATCATAGACACGTATATAAACACTAAATGGCCCACCCGTGCTGTTCGCCAATGGAGAGCAACGTCGCAACTTGGTGGCCATCTTCCCTCAGACAGCTGCCCCCTTTTGTAAAATCAGTGTAAATGATGCATGTGAAATATCACAGGTTTGGCCTGGAAAATCCCGTTATTTCACTCCACGGGCATATATATAACATATTTATTTGTAAGTTACAGTAATTTACAGTACACACAACCTATAATTTTATAAGTAAGAGTGTATGTATGTATGTGTGTGTGTGTATATATATGTATATATGTATGTTCCAATCCACCTGTTTTGATTATGTCTAAACTTTTTCAGAAAGCAACGTCCGACGTCCTTATCAGTATCAATTTATGTGGTCTTGAAACCTCATCTCTAAACGAATCTATCTATCTATCTATCTATCTATCTATCTATCTATCTATGTATCTATCTATCTATCTATCTATCTATCTATCTATCTATCTATATAATTACTATTATTATTATTTAGGGTTCCAAGCCCAATGGCTAAGAACACACCTAAGATGTACAAAAACTTTATTCTTAAATCCATAGTTGAACTAAAGATTATCAAACAATAATCTATACATCAACAGAATAATACAAATAACATAAATACTTGATAATGTCTTTAGATTTAATAGATTTTCAACAAAAACTATGAATTTCATTTCATGACTTAAAACGCGCAGGTCTAAGAAACCACCTTCGCTTCTGTTTAAGATGCCGGGACGAAAACATCACACCCACAAGCCTACAGCTGAAAACATCGATCCGGACCAAGACAGCACAAAATATAATAGAAAGAGCACAGAGAGCACTGCTCAAGGAGAGGATAAGGAATGTCATAACCAAACAGAGGCGTGTGGAGGACGAACTGGAAAGAGGACACCTGGACTTGAAAAGGAATTACAAACTTGATAAACAAATGGAGGAACTAATTAAAGGACACATGATGGAAAAACAGGAAAAAGAGTTCACAAAAGTAAAAGAAAGACACATAAAAAAGTTAAACAAACTCATAAACAAGAAAAAGAGGGGAGAAATGCAAGGTAACTCCACACCAAACTCATGGGTATGTAATATTTCACAATACGAACTAACAGAAGCAGAAGAGGACATATTAAAGAAAGGTTTAAACTTTGCAGTCACACCAAAAGAAATACCATATGATGAATTCATTGTAGCAACAGAACTAGCATATCAACAGATCACAGATGAGGGAAAGAAAGCAGAACTCAGAAATAATGTAGTTGGGATATTAAAAAACAGCCAAGCAATATTACAAAAGAAGAACAATCAGCCATGACAGCTTTATCCAAAAATGAACAGATAATTATTCTACCGGCAGACAAAGGACGAACTACAGTAGTTATGGACAGAGAAAAATATAAACAACAGATGAACCAGATGCTAGAAGACAAAAATACATACAAAATACTTTAAAAAGACCCAACAGAAAACATTAAGAAAAACATGAAAAAATTACTGAAGCCACTACAAGAAAAAGGCAAAATAACAGAAAAAATGAACAAACACTGGATTTCTACGGCAAACATAACACCAAGAATATATGGAACGCCAAAAATTCATAAACAAAACACCCCACTTAGACCAATAGTAGACAGCATAGGTACACCAGCATACAACATGGCAAAAGAAATCAGCTAAATCATCAGCCCGTTATTAGGTAACACAGACCAACACTGCAAGAATAGTATAGAACTGGCAAAAGAACTAAAGGAGATTACAATAGAAGACAAGAACATACTCATCTCACATGACGTCACATCCCTGTTCACAAAAACACCAACCCAAAAAACCATAGACATAGTAGTTAACAGAATCAGACAGGACAAGACTTTACACAAAAGAACAAACCTCACAGCAGAGGACATAGCACAACTGATAGCACTGGTAGCTAACTCCACTTACTTCACATACGACAACACAATATACAAACAACTGGAAGGCTTCGCCATGGGTAACCTGTTATCACCCACGCTGTGCGAGTTTTTCATGGAAGACCTAGAGCAAAAAGCCATAGCCACTGCCCCCCCCCCCCCCCAAACTGCAAAATAAAACTATGGAAACGCTTCGTAGATGACATACTAGAAATCATACCAAAAGGACAAACAGAAACACTAACACACCACTTGAATAACATGACGACACAGGCAGCATAAAGTTCACTTATGAGTCAGAAACAGAAGGCAGTATAGCATTTATGGACATGAAAATCACCAGGCAGACCGACGGGACCCTAAACATAAACACATACAGGAAACCAACACACACAGACCAATATCTATTATGGACATCAGAACACCCCACCATACACAAAATGTCAGTAATCACAACACTATATCACCGAGCAAACATGATAACAGAAGAAAGAGACCGTAAACAAGAGGACAAACACATACAACACGCTTTAAAGACCTGTGGATACCTGACATGGGCAATAAACAAAGGAAAACAACAAACAACAACAGAAAGAAAAGAACAACCCAAAAAATGAACCAGAAACCCAGAAAGACAAGAACCAAAACCAGTGATAACCCTACCATACATCAAAGGTATAACAGAAAAATAAGAGCAACAATGAAAAAACACAACATAAACACACCAACAAAACCATACACAACAGTTAGAAACAGACTAGTACACCCAAAAGACAAGATACCAGCTGGACTTAAATGTGGAGTCGTTAATGAAATCCCATGCAAACTCTGCAATAAAACATACATAGGAGACACCGGACGCCAACTCAACACACGAACAATAGAACATAGAAAGGAGTGCGAGAAGGAGGCAAGTCGAAAACACACAAGAGCAGCAAAAGAAGAAGCAGAAAGTACAATAAAGAAGTCAGCCGTAACAGATCACTGCACAAGAGAAAACCATATAATGGACTGGGACAACACAAGGATCATAAACACCGAACAACAAAAATAAAAAAGATGGATAAAAGAAGCAAACGAGATAAGGAGATGTGGATGTGGGACCATGAACAGGGACGATGGCGTTTACACGTTGGACCGCGCATGGGACTGCATCGTCAGAGAGGGGAGAGCGGGCAGCAGAGGGCGACAACGTCCTCTGCTGCCCGCAGATAAACGAGAAGGAAGTGACGCCACCATCAGCGTCAGCCTGAGGAAGTTTGCGGCCACAAACGAAACGTAGCTGGAAAACAGGTAACAAAAATGTTCTGTGTTTTAAAAAAGAACTACAGCATGGAAATAAAGTTTTTGTTTCAGTCTATTTATTTAAGAATCTCAATTGATTGAGAAGTCAGCCATTCCTGTGAAAGATGTGTATGGGCTGTGCAAAAGGTTTATTGACGTATCCTGATTGTAACTTTCACCGCGCCGGTTGACGTGAGCTGACGGGTCCGCCGGCGGGAGAACGTGTTTTTGGGGCGGGACCGCGTGAGGAATGGCGAAGGTGAGGGAGGGGCCAGGTAGGCGACTGGCGCTGGATGGCTTGGAACCCGTTGATAACTGCTTGCAGTTCTAGTTGTTATTATTATTATTATTATTATTATTATTATTATTATTATTATTATTTTATATAAAGATTTGTTTAGAGATGAGGTTTCAAGACCACATAAATTGATCACAGACACAAAATGTGCCCCCCAACAAATAAAACAACCAACACCCCAACCACATCTGTCAGCCAGATCTGGCCCACCAGCAACAAAATGTAACCTGGTAAAGTATTTTGTATTTTCACTATTTCTTGAAATTTGTTTGATTATTTACAGGCTTTCTTTTGATTCTGTCATGAAATTCCTGACTAAGGACGTTGGACGTTGCTTTCTGAAAATGTTTAGAAATAATCAAAACATGTGGATTGGATTGGATTGTTGGATGGATTACATTAATAAAGAAGATAGATGGATAATTAGCTGATCTTGTGAAGGATATATTCAGGTGTCCAGTGCAACAACATTCTTAAAACTAGATAAACAATGTATAGAAGTAGGCAGCAACCGCAATGGAACAACAGTTTTATTTTAGTAAAATAAAAACAATTAACACATTGAACAATGTACATGTACAGGTTTCTTTGCAACAGTTTCAGATGAAAGGTGATCCCATGTTGTCTCGATTTATCACAACGCTGATCTGGGCATCCACAGGCTGCACAAAAGTCAGGCATGTTGACTCTCAAGCGTCACAATTTAGCAAAGGAGTATTTCTGTAAACACAAATCCAGCAATGTTCTCCATTGTACTCTGTCTCAAGTTTTGTTTAACAAGCCAAGCCACTTGGAAATCATGAGTAATTTAGCATTTGTTTATTTAAAGTAAAACGAGCAACTCCCACTTAGGTAAATTGTCTACTTTGTTTTGCTAAGTGGTGCACCCACTGTACCCTCGTCCTCTCTAAGCCAAGTTAGATAGCTACTAAGTACATTCAGACAAAAATGTGGCTGTCGTAAAATCGTTATGGGTTTCGTAGAACCATATTGATTATGGTCTCAACCTGAATAACACTCAAATAGCCTAGGTGGGACACATGGTTCACAATTTGGTCACTTTCAAAAGCAAAAGCGTTCATTTCAACATGTGCAAGTTCGTCGTCCATGTGCATGTGTTCTGAGGTTTGCAACAAGGCAAACTGCTTGTAAATCTGTTAATATTTCAGTGAGTTAAAAGTGTTTTTGTTCAAGTTGATCACTCACCTTCCAGCTGTTACCATTGCAAGCGGAGATGGCCGCCGTTTAGCAACGCCGTCGACTCCCGTTTTCGCCATCTAGTGCTTATATACATATCTGCGTCGTAGATGGTGTGAAAGACCTTTAACCAGAGATGAAATCACCATGGTGAGTTTTTCTTGCTCGTTTTGTCAACTCCACCTACTGGTTACTCGTAAATTGAAGAATTTGGACGCATCACATTAATTTGGGGGCACAAACAATGCTTCAGATCAACGCAGGTAACACGTGGCAGCCATTTTAAACACTCGTTTGCATCATTAAACAGTAAGTATTTCATGAGCCTTATCCTGACAGTCCATCTAAGCTTCATGGTCAGAAGTGGTTTGATGCTAACTTGCAGCAATAGTCTTAACGGGGTTAGCTAACAGGTTAATCATCGATCAATAATGATCACTTCACTAAAGTGGCCACTGAATTTTTAAACCCAGGTTGGGAAATGGTGATCTAATGTAACTAATGATGAACTGTAGTTAGGTGATGATTTTGTTACTAAGGAATGAATGTTAGTTAATTGTTAGTAACGTTAGTACATGATGACATAAACACCAGTTAAATATATAATCAGTAAATTATGTTAGGTAACAAACTGATGGTTAGAGGTTAACTATTGTTAGTAAATGATGTGTTAACTGTTAGTTAATGATTAATTAAATGATTACAGTTGATTATTAGTAATTGGATGTAATGTTAAGGTAATTATTATTTCATCATGAAGTAATGGTTAGTTATCTATAGTTAATAGATAGTTATAGTTAGTTAATTGTTAACTATAGTGTTTCTATTCTATGAGGCTCTAAAACTTGATAGATGATAATCTCATTCTTTGTTAACTCGGCACAATTTGGGGTTTTTGTATGAAGCATTACTAACCTTTGGAGTTTACCCAATGCAAACAAATGGTTATTTACTGATTCTAATTGGACTGGCAGTGTGTGTATTTTTAACAGATCACCTGAGATCTTGTGCTAATGAACTACAGAGATGAAGAACATCAACATAAGCTGCAGAGCTTGGACAGTTTGAATTATTTGGCACAAATGCCAGTAAAGGTTCAGATGATCAACATAAAACGTTAAAGTTCTTGTAAACCTCCTCCTATCTCTGCTCCAGTCAGATCACTCACACCTGATCATAGTTTCCATCTCCCCCTGCCCCGAGCCGCTGCTCCTTGCTCGCATTGTGCAGAGAGGGGGTGAGAAAGCACCTGCTTCCAACAAGGAGGTGGAGAAAACGCTCTCATGACGCGGTCCAACTGCAGTGGTTGGCCCTGAAACTTGTGCAGGAGGTTGGATTTAACCCTGGGTGCGCACAGGCTGCGGCGGGGGAAGGTGCTTTGCGGTGTTCTGTCCTTGAGATTCAAAAATTAGTTTAGAGAAATGGGTTAACTCATTTGTGGTGACGAGTTAAACAAATGTAGTTAATTCTGACAGCTGTGGGGTTTTTGTTTTTTTTATGAAAGTTATTCCCCGGGCTACATCTGTCACGTATTTGAACGGAGCGCATGCTGGTGCCAGATTTTCCTGCCACTGGATGGACGATGTGGTTTTAGGAGACGGCCGCGAACCGCAAACAGGAGCGCAGTAGACTTCCGGACATGGACTCGTGCGATCGGACGGGAAACACAAGTTTCCTTCAGATCTGAGACCTGAGTTTGATCACTGTCGCACCATCAGCTGTAAACGTTGGTCTGAAAATGCGCACGAGGTCCAGCAAACTGATGCGTAAGAAGGGATGCCAGCCAGGCGTGGCTTGTGTTTGAATATCCAATGTGAGAATGCGTGGGGAGTATGTATATAATAGAGTCCTTCCATCTGATAAACACACATATCAAACTCATGATTACAGCAGAGGACTATCAATAAACTGAGAGGACTTTGGGAGCAGCTCTGTGCGCTGGGGACGCTTCTTTTTGCGTGAATGGACCGGACTTATTGTGTGAACTTCCACACAGACATCTGAACATGCCTACGCTTAATTTGACAGCTGTACACACAATGGCAGAGGTCGGGAGCTTTCTGGGGACGCTCGACTTGGATTTACAAAGCTTTCCTGCTCTGGGGAGTACGATGCCCTTACCGGAGCCTCCTGTGGGGCTGAACGAGCGGCTGGGGCAGATTGAAGGCAGGCTGCAGCAGGGGTCGCCGACGGATTTTGGCCACCTCAAAGGGATCCTGAGGCGGCGACAGCTCTACTGCAGGACCGGCTTCCAGCTGGAGATATTCCCCAACGGCACCGTGCACGGAACAAGGCAGGACCACAGCAGATTTGGTCAGAACTGACTTCATTCTACAACTTATTTTATTTATTTATTTATTTATTGTTGTGCCTCAAGTATACCGTTTTAATCAGACATTGAATTGTTTGATTAAAACATATAAATGTTATATTTTTAAATGATGAGGAGATTTGTAATTACTTTAATGAAATTGTTACAAAAATACAAGAAAAGGTTGAATTGGGAAGCGCTCGTGCTTCTCACCCCAGGTGAGCTGTCGCTCGTGCGTCATCTCGTGCGCAGGAAGGCTGCGCCACGGCACCTATCGCCTGTGCGCGTGGGGCGCAGGTGTCTCTCCTCAAGCAGCAAATAAGCGGCGCGTGCGCGTTCCCTGGTCCCATGAGGGACGCTCATATACATGCGCGCGCCTCCGTCGGACACCAATAAACTCATAATGGAAATATAACATCAAATAGTCGCTGCCCAGCTCGCTGTGCGTTTTCTCGCGATACTACACCACACTGTCATCTGTGAGGTGGGACAAGGACAGAAAAGCGGTGTCATGGGAGAAGGAGACGCTAAACAAGAGAGGTCAGAGGTCAGACGTCACAGGTGCAGGCCGGCTCGCCTGCTGCGGAAACGAATAACTCTGAATTAAAGCGTGACTAGTGCGGAATTCAGAGAAGGTTTAATGTTCATAGTTGAGCCAAAAGAACCAGGGGTTTTTACTGGGATGGGTGGTCCCAGTTTGTCTTAAAACGCGCAGGCTTGTCGGACATGGCTCTGATTAGAGGGACATGAAACATACTTTTCTCTTCACCCTCAGAAAAAAAATTATAGAGAGATCTTCTCTGTCATCCTCTGGCTTCTGATGAGTTGGAGGAGATGGGGACCAGGTGGCTGCTGGCCCCTGCCAGCCAGCTGGATCCTCTCTGACTAACTTCTGCATCACAACAGCCACTGGCTTTTAATTTTACCAGTTGTTTGCTCTGCCTTTGAAGTGGGCTTTCGGTTTACTGTCACTTCCTGTAAGTCAGAACAAGCTGCCCACCTCCAGCTTCATTAGAGCGTCTTCTCAGGCTGTTGGCAGCCGGTGGGGAACTCCATCACACTTTATAGACTACCTCATACTAATTACTACCAAGATTTGAGCTGCAGGTAAAAGAATGGTGGTGCAATCACAAAGCTCTGCAGAAGTCTTAAACTAACCCTCATTTCTTCATATTTTACCTGAAACAGTCAGAAAGCGCTGTCATCTAATAAATGTACCCAGATTTTACAGTTTTCTAAAAGATTTTGATTAACTTTATCTGCTTTTGACTCCTTCTCTGTCCAGTTATTGTATCCGGGTGAATTTCCCACAAGAAATAAAAAAATAATGAATAAAACAGCAAAACTGTGGGAGACGCAGTGGTGTTTTGTAGATCATCTGTATGTTGGTGCTAAAGCTGAATGTAGCCTAAACATTATTACACTGTCTGTTACATCTTAATGGAGCACTTGTTTATATTTAGATGTTGGGAGCCTGAGAGGTCAGATAAACGTGGGTAAACAAACAAAAACAAAAAGTTTGTCTAAAAGTGGCCAGCGGCAGAAAATGAATTAGAATGCTACTAAAATGCAAAGAAAATCCCATTAAAGTCATTTTTAAAAACTGTCCAACCCTCAGATCATTTGATAAAAGTAGAAGGAAATCATAATTTTAAAGATTTGTTATTATACTGTATGAAAGTTTAAGTTTTGGAGCAGAAAAAAGCCTTAAAACAACAATAATAATTAATTTGTGGGTTTTGCTGCACGTTGTGTCTATAGACTTCTCTGACCTGTGTGTGTGTGTGTGTGTGTGTGTGTGTGTGTGTGTGTGTGTGTGTGTGTGTGTGTGTGTGTGTGTGTGTGTGTGTGTGTGTGTGTGTGTGTGTGTGTGTGTGTGTGTTTGACCTCAGGTATCCTGGAGTTCATCAGCCTGGCAGTGGGTCTGGTCAGCATCAGAGGGGTGGATGCTGGACTCTACCTCGGCATGAATGAGAAAGGAGAGCTCTATGGGTCGGTGAGTTACACCCCCCAACACACGCGCACACACACGCACACACACACACACACACACACACACACACACACACACACACACACACACACACACACACACGCACGCACACACACACTGTGCGGGTCAGGGTCTCACTCCCCACACACCTGTCACCCAGGACTTATTTTAAACCATACTCCCGTCATTCTTTGACAAATAGAACATTTTTTGTTTTTTTCAGCGTTATGAAAAAATTACGGAGGTTCTCGCATGGCAGATGGGAAAACCACAATCAGACTAAACAAGCGCGTGTTTCTTATTCTTCATGCTTGTTTTTTTTTTGTCTACAAGGATTTGAAGAAAAGCAGATTAAAGACAGACAGCATTTAGTTCTCAGATTTTTTCACAACAGGCCGATGAGTCACTCTGTATATTAATTTAACTGAAACGTCAGCGTTTCATGATTTTTTTTTCCTTTCCACATCGTCGCTAACTTTCTCACACATATGGTTACCTGCAGACAGGAAAAAGGGAAGAGATAAACCCAATGAAAGGGGAAGAATGTAAAGGCAGCCCTGTATCAAGTGTCCCGGGGCAGTACCTGGGGGCCTCTTGGTGGCTCTGCCCCCCCGAGCATTTCAAACAGAGGCCACTTTAAAGGACGCCATTATGCTGGAAGTGCAGATATTGTTACTGCATGTTATCAGAGTCTGGCATCCTGGAGCTTTGACCCTGAGATGAAGGGGTGGAGGGAGGCGGTGATTTCACATAATTGCACACCTGAATGAGTCACCTGACTGACAGAGATGTAGACATGTCTGTCTGAGGAGATGAGGGGGAGGAGGGGGGAGAGGAACAGGCAGAGGGGCGCTTCCGTCCCACGACTGCTAGAGCCTGACGAGCTTTTGATCCGATGAGGTGTGTGTGTGTGTGTGTGTGTGTGTGTGTGTGTGTGTGTGTGTGTGTGTGTGTGTGTGTGTGTGTGTGTGTGTGTGTGTGTGTGTGTTAGGGTGGCCCAGTTGTGCCCTTTAAGCTGTGTTTACACACAACACAAAACAACCTAGTGGAGCCTGACAGCCGGTCATCAAACTTGGATAAAACCTCGACAGTTTCAGTGAGACCGGTTGTAAGAGCAGAAACTGTCACATGCAAAAGCCTCACGCTGCTCTGTCTTTCAGAGCTTGTTGCATCACCTCAGAGGTCAACAGTGTGATCACTTCCCCTCATTTGTCATAAAGGACACCTGCTTAAATGTGTTTGAAGAACCTGCACAGATGTCCGTGTTTCTGCTGCTGCTCCTCTCTGACTTCATGGGCTAACTGTGTTTCCTCTCCTGCAGAAGAAGCTGACAGCAGAGTGCGTCTTCAGAGAGCAGTTTGAGGAGAACTGGTACAACACCTACGCTTCGACTCTTTACAAGCACACGGATACGGGACGCTTCTACTACGTGGCTTTGAACAAGGACGGCTCGCCCAGGGAGGGCAGCAGGACTAAAAAACACCAGAAGCTCACCCACTTCTTACCCAGACCGGTGGAGATTGAGAAGATCCCTCAGGCGTACAGGGACGTGTTCCAGTACAGGTGACCAGTGCTCACAGCTAGGAGGACTGGCTAAATTCAGAGAGAAAGGAATAGGAAGTATTTACGCTCCTCGTCGATGGTGAAGGCAAGAGCAGAGTCGCTGTGGAGGATTAGTGGGCTCAGCGAGGAGGGAAAGCTTTCACCCTGGAGACCCTGATGACTGATGAGCCGCGGGGCGATCGGGGAAACTAAATCAGATGCCATGTTTATCTCACGTACTCGTGCACACAACGCTGTGGCTTTTGAGTTTTCTGCTCCCAGCAGGTTGTTACTGATCATGAGAGCAACAGGAAGTTCCTTTCAGAAGCTCTGAGGGTTGTTTTGCACTCGTCACGCAAAGAGAGAGAGGACATTCCACATTTACAGCAGCAGATAGCATGTCAGGGTCAGACAGTCAGGTGCTGCAGAGTCTGTAAGGAGAGTGTCGGCGAAGATCGATGAAGCACTTACCGCACGCCCCCCAGGCCCAGCTGTGGGTCTGGTCCCAACCTAAACATCGCCTTCATCAACTTTAAATGGAATATCAAGCACCGTCTTACAGGAGTTTTGAAAAAAGATTCAGTAGAGGTTTGGGATGAAAGCACTTCTCTAGCCATTAGGGAAAAAACCTGATCTGTTCTGTGGAAAGACAGTGACCTGTGATGTTCAGAGTGCAGTGAACATTATAAAAGAGAAGAAGAAAAAATGCGTTCTGAGGCTGTACTTATGGGTGTTCCTATTTATGAGATGTACAATGTATTTATTTTCAACATATACAAATTATAAATGTAAATCTATATATTTATTTATTGCAAAGACTTTATTTTGTAATGAACTTGAAGTTATCTGGACTGCAGAGTCTACTGAAACGAGGCGTAAAAACAAACGAAAAAACATTGAGAACCGCAACAAACAAGACAATAAAATTGTCCTGCTATTGAGAACTCATTGTGAGAGACTATTTTTGCTTGGAAGACAGTGTGATGTACCAATTAAACCCACATTTATAAGGTTTAATGTCTTTTATTTGGTTTTTGTTCTGATTCGTGGGACAATCAGATGGAAGTTTGTGACTTTTCATGAGATTTAGACCTAGTTTAGCAACAAGGTGACGTTTTAAAGGATTTTTAAAATGCAACACAAAAACTATTACTTTTAAAGCGTGATGATGAGTCATGCACTCTTGTTTTTATCAGGCTCTTTCCCAGAGAACACCAGCAGCACAATCCCTTCTAGGTTGGCCTCATAAACCCCTTCAGCATGCTGGGGTGACTTTAGAGAGTAACACAGGCTTCCTCTGTCTCCCTGGGTTCTTGGCCTGCCTACCTCCACCATACAAAATCAGATTTCTTATGCAACTGGATCCCGACTTCTAATTGGCTTTGCACATCAGTGTGGATTAGGAGCAGTGATTGGGTGTTTGCTGCGGGGGCCTCTCAACGGACAGAAACAGCTGCCCGCCGAGAAGCTGCGTGGACGTGACTCTCAGAGCCGGCGTGGTGGTAATCTGGAGCTAAGATGGGATGGGATCAACATTTCAACATCTGCAATAGTTGCAATGTTGCTTCATTGGCAGATATCTGTACGCTGTGAGAGCAAGCTCCCCTGGGGGGAAGGGAGGAAAGGGAAGGGAATGGAAAAGTCAAAGACATGCAGGGGAAAACCCTGACAGGCTGAGAAATGAAAACAATACCGGGTGAGGGGAAAATAGATGAAAGATGGATGGGAGACAAGAGGGGGACAAACGGCACTTAGAGCCGTGAGGTGTGAAACACATGAACACGGGGATGAATCAGCTGTTTCCAATTATTAAAGCACACATACAACAGCTATTTATAGGTGCTATTCCAGGGGTGGGGGGTGCATAGAACAAGCTTACATGCTGCAAATAAAAATAACACATATCTGTCGTTGGTATTTTGTACAGCACGTTGCTGCATTTCACTTGTTTGCTGTGATTGATCAGCGGACTTTACAAACTTCTGGGTTGTTCTAAAATAACAACAGTCATTATAGCTCACAGTTCAAAGGTCGTCTGACCCAGGACACTCCTGAAAACATGATCACATTTCAATTTCAACTCAATTTAAACAAAGGTTTGATTTCTTCAGAGAGAGCGAGCTGGTGTGTTGCTTAGCTGTTGGTCAAAGCTTCACATCTGCTTCATAGAGATCGGTAGTATTACTCCAAATCAGCATGTATATTAAATTAGATTCTGTACATTAAAAACAAGATGTGATTAGAAAATATTGTCATTGTATTTCAATTAGGGACATCCAATATCTAAGCAGCGAGATCCCGGTTCAGGCCCAGTCCGGTCATACCAAAGACCTTAAAAAATGGGAACCAATGCCTCTCCGCTTGACACTCAGCCTTAAGGCGTTCCTGAGCGCAGCCACTGCTGTAGCTCACGCCTCCCCACGGAGACGGGTCAAATGCAGAGATGTCATTTCAACTAGGGATGCAACGATACCACTTTTTTCCACACCGATACTTGGATCTGAGTACTCGCCGGTACCGATTACCAATACAGATACTTCTACTACACAAAAAAATGCAATGATTTGGAATACAGATTTTATTTTGTTCTCTGCTTTCAACAGGAAAAGACTGTGAGGTAGATAAAAAGTAAAATATAAGAATGGAAATCATCACAAAACTAAAATATTGGCTGAACAGAAATGACAAGTTAGTGAAGCCATTTTCAAGCAACTGCATTGGTATCGGTTCCTGGTACTGGTTAACTTTTACCGATACTGGTATTGGCATCAGTGTCGATACCAATACCAGTATCGTATCGGTGCATCCCTAATTTCAACAGAGTGTGTCGGCGACTAATTATCGGCTGATATTGGCATTAAAATGTCATTTCAGAAGTTATCAGTACTGGTTTTTACTCTTTAAATGACACCTTTGACATACCATGCACATGCTACCTAACATGACTATTTTACCATGCAAATATTGCTATAAGTTTATATCCATTTAGGAGAATGAGAGTTGATGGATAATCTGACAAAAAGCCGATATCAAACATCCCTAATTTGAGTATAAACTGGAAACAAATAAATTATTTGCTAAATAAAAACATGTTGGCATCTCGTTATAGGTGTAGGATTATGCTGGTTTAAATCCCTTAATCTGGTTTTATATGAAGATTACATTAATCAGAAGTTTTGTGTAAATAGTAGCAAATAAGCTCTGATCCATTTTTGTTGATCATTTTAAAAATTGTATTGTGTCCTTAATATCCACACAGTTCTGTTGGTGTTTGATTCAGATGTGAAGAAAGTAGGACTCAAGGATATGCAGTATGTTCGGAAACTCTTCCCTTCAACTATGCTGCAAATATGAAGTCAAACTCCTCCGTTCATGGATTAAGCACATCTGCCTTCTGTCAACTGACTTTTTAATAAATCCAATCATTTCAAAATTAAGGCGACTAAATCAAACCTGTTACTAAAAACGACTCAGACACACGCTGCCCACTGTTTTGGTCACTTTATTAAATGTTATATTAAATACTTATGAAGATAATAGCAGTTCATCAATGGCAAAACATAATGGTGTATCTAACATAAGAACAATCTTCGATATGGGCAAAGGAAATTATTCTACATTTAGAAAATACACCCTGTGCAAACGTAGGAGTCAACAGGCGTCTCTCGGTGAGAAAACTTTTTTGTTAAGCATCTAAAACTGTTTAAGCCTTAAAGAAAGAATGTGTCAAAGTAGAATACGAGTAGTCTGGGAGCCTGCCTGGTGAGAGCGACAGCGTCCAGGAGAGCATTACTCACAAAGCACCGGACAAAAGAGATCAGCCGTGGATAATAGCAATCGCAGTCTCTCTCTTCTCCCGTCAACTCCATCTTGAAACTGATATTTTATAATTTCAAAGACAGGTATGGAGTGAGTTTTGGGCCTGTGTGGCTTCCAGATGAACCGTCTGCTGTGAGACACAGTCACTCACCACTCACAGGAGGAAAAGCAGAAAATAACGTGGGATGATCAGAAACACACGGTGCTATGCTAAACAACACGTAACAATGAGAATGATGTTACAAAAAAAAAGGGTCAAAGGAGCCAACGGGCAGCTCTGAACAATACAACCATCCAATATGTTCAGTAACAACTAAACACTTACAAGCATAATAGAAAAGATTCACAACAAATCAAGTGTTTACAGATTCTTTTGCTTTTTTCCTTTGATAGAAATCAACATAAGGCCTTCTTTACTTTTAGTTTTCCGTTTCATCTAGCTTGTGAAATGAGCAGGACTCTGCAACACCAACAGCTGCACACTTTGCTAGATAATTCACAACCAAGTGAGGATAATAATCAGATCTTTTTATTTTTATCACCAAGGATTCTGGTCCCATTCGGAGGGCTGTGAGGCATTTAAAAGAGTATAAAAACTGAGTTTAAATAACAGGAACCCCTTTTAGAAGGGAGAAGAAAACAATGCTTACCAGCATTGGGGGGTGGGGTAAAACCTGTCTTTAAATACATGAAAAATGAAGCTATGGAACTTGAACGACATTAAGGCGGAACACATTTTTTTTCTGTTGGAATTCAGAACAAGCCTTTCACGCAGTTATTTATACATTATACTCCACCGTCTGGCGGTGGGTCACAGAGTACAACACTGAGTCTATCCTAACAGAGCAGAACGCCTCCATGCTCTGGTCTGGAGCTCCAAGTCTCACAGTGTGTCGTGATGCAGGAGGGCGGAGGACCTACATGCCCTTTGAGGGGCCGGGGCTCTTGCCCATGCCTTGATTGGAGCCCATGCCGTGCAGCCGCTGGTACAGCCCGAGCAGGTCCACTTGGCTGAGCCCACCAGCTCCCATCAAGCCGTTCTGCATGGCCAGCTGGTTCAGGTAAGTTGCCTGGTTGGCCATGGCCAGCTGCTGCTCCTGCACCTTCCTGTTGGTGATCAGCTTCTGCACGAACATCATCAGCTGGACAAAACACAAACAGTGAATTAGCTAAATGTCAACATAGGCATCAGAAAACATGGGAGGAAAGATACGACTTCACTTTACAACACGACTACTAGAGCTGCACGATGTGTCTGAGGATCGACATCACGACGTTTGTGTGTGATCGTCACGTCGCAGGTCCAGCTGTGATGTTGCACTCAGCACGTCCTCATCTAACGTTAGTGGCTCCTGACCACAGTCACCGACCAATCACAATCTTGTTAGCTTGAAGCTAATATGAAGACGCTAACGAAAGTTATGATTAAAACCATGGATTACTGAAGCGGTATAAGTGGACTTTAATTGGAGGACATTAATTGGACGTTGTGGATGTAGAAAGACCCCTTTTGTCTGACATGACTAATTCTGTCAGAGATACGAGGCTCTGAACAGCGAGTGTGATGTTATTTCATGTATTTCCGAGTGGTTTAACCTACTGTGGAGTGGTTCCAAAATAGTAAACATTAGAACATCCTGTTAATATCAAATCCATTAGTTAGTTTATGAGTCAGGTCTGGACCCGGGGTCGTAGTTATATAAAACGAGTGCTGCTCAGTTAAAGCCCATACGCTCTAGTCCTTACCGACTGCTGCCTGGTGAGCACATCCCTGTAGACGTTTTCCCTGCGCTTGAGCTCCATTTCCACAGAGGCCTGGTGCCTCAGAGCCATAGCCTGAACCTGGCTCTCTGTGAGAGTTGGGCTGTCCTTCCACTGAGGGGACAAGAGACACTTTATTTACGAGGCGTTATGAAAACCACAACTTTTGACCAAACACTCGTGCTAGGAGAGACCTGCTCATGCCTATCCTAGCTGGCTGGAGTTTCTCGCCGTTTCAAACTCACCACTCTGGCAATGACGTCTTCCAGTGACTCCCGACTGAGGCTTTTCAAAGAATTTGATGCTTCGATGACTTTCTGCCGACCCTGGTTTATGAGGTCCTGAGGAAAAAGCAAACAAGACACTGAGCTTAAATGGACAAATGTAGACCAGCACAATGTTCCTCACATAAATATTCTTGTTAAGCATCAGTCATTAAGTGTGTGCAGCTCATTATGTGGGTTTTACTACCGGAACATTTACTGTTGTGTTCAGTCTCACCACCTGCAGCACCAAGAGCTAAAGCTAACACCCAAGAGGGAGACGCTGGTGGAGCGGGTCAACACAAAACAATGCTTCTATCGTTATCAGCCCTACGCTCTTGGGTTAACAAACACAAAGCCGCTCCTGCAGGAGTAGCCGCTGCCCCAGACAAGGTGGAGGAGAGCGCTGAGCCGGCCCTGTCTGCTGCTTGACCGTCGTCACAATTAGATGTGAGCTCTGAGGAATGTGGGACGCCATGCTGCGGGGGAGGGGGGAGGCATGTGGAGCTCATTACTTACCTCCAGCTGCTGGTTGCTCATGGAGGCCAAAGCTGCCATGTTGAACGAGAAGTAGTTGGCGGAGCCCATGTCCGGCTGATTGTAACCTGCCTGGTAGTTGGTCCTCATGGACATACCCTGAGGAATAAAACGAGGGATGACATTGGTAATTAGAGCAGGCACGATGAGGGGAGCTGCTTTTAATGACTACGGCACAGCAGAAACAGCATCCAACACTAACCAGATCACGCTCATGACAAAGTCGGAAACAAAGTTTAAAGAAAATATGCTAATTTTCAGCTAGAATCAAGTTACAATTCTGCATTAATTATTATATATGTCACAGATACAACTTTAAAGCAAGGCTTCCCTTATGAGTTATAGTAGATCTGGAATTTATTATCTGTACAGTGGTCCCTCGCCCTTCACCTTTTACCATTTTTCTTTGTGCAGTTTCTTTTTTAAATTGCGTTCTGCATCCAAAGGTACAAAGATTTGAACTTTGAGTGTTTAAACGAGAGAAAACTGAAAATGCCTGCTGACAAGTGTATGAAGTGTGTAGTGATGGGTTTTACAGCCTTAAAATATCGTGGCGGTGCGCTGGGATAAACACGTCTGTGGAGGAGAGGAGCGCGCTAGCCGTGCCACGGCTGGAGCGCAGTAGTAATCAGCGCTCCTGTGTCTTTTTATACAGGTGAAGACGGAAGTCTCAATAACTTAATGAGTGCCTCAAATGCTGCAGAGTGTGTGCAAGTAAAACGGCTGAGATACAGACATCCCAGTGATTTTGTGAGTGTGAGCCCAACAGTAGCTGTGTATGCTACACAAACCACAAAAAATGAAGCGGACTTCTTCGCGAATCTTGCCTAGTGCGGGTTATTTTCAGAATGCAACTCCTGCAATAAACGAGGGACGGCTGTAAATACTTTATTTCCTCGATCCATTTTTAACAGCTTATCCAGGGTGGGGTCGTGGGGGCAGCAGCCCAAGCACAGAGGCCCAGACTTCCCTCTACCCAGCAACTTGGGCCAGCTCCTTTGGGGGAATCCCAAAGGGTTCCCTGACCAGACAAGAAACATAGACCCTCCAGTGGGTCCTGGGTCTTCCCTTGGGTCTCCTACCAGTTGGATGTAGGGCTGGACGATAATTCAATAGTTCAATACATCTATCGATAGACATGTGGTGTGATAGATTAAAAAACGGGGCGATAAAACTTTGATAAAAAGTTTCCTTTTTTCATTATAACCTATCAAGTAGGTAACTTGATAGGTTAACTCAACTCTCCCACCATCCTCCCTTACACTCTGCCTCTCTGAAATCAAATCATGGTTCACCTCTAATTTCCTCAAACTCAACGGCAACAAAACTGAACTTCTTCTAGTTGGCACTAACTCCACCCTCTCAACATCTGACAGCTTTTCTTTAACTATTGACAGCGCCATAGTCTCCCCCTCCCCTCACGTCAAGATTCTGTGTGTCATTCTTGACAGCTCACTTTCTTTTCAAGCTCACATTAATAACTTAATTCGGTCAGCATACTTCCATCTACGTTCCATTAACCGTCTCCGTCCCTCACTGACCCCTCACACTGCCGCCATTCTCGTCCACAGCCTCGTCACCTCCCGTATCGACTATTGCAATTCACTTCTTTATGGTCTCCCCAACAAACTCCTTCATAAACTGCAAATGGTCCAGAATTCAGCAGCCCGTACTATCACCAGAACCCCTTCCTTTCACCACATCACCCCGGTTCTCCAGCAGCTTCACTGGCTCCCAGTTAAATTCAGGTCCATCTTCAAAATTCTCCTCCATACCTTCAAAGCTATCCACAACCTCTCTCCTCCATATATCTCAGACCTTATAAGTATTCACACCCCGTCCCGTTCACTCAGATCATCTTCTTCCATCCATCTTGCGGTTCCTTCTGCCCGTCTCGCTACCATGGGGAGCAGAGCTTTCAGCCGCTCTGCTCCCCGTCTCTGGAACTCACTTCCCCCAGACATCAGGAACATCGACAGTTTTACCCTTTTCCAATCAAAACTCAAAACACACATGTTTAAATCTGCCTACAACCTCTGATTTTATTGAACTGTTTCTCTCTTTGTTTTTTCTTCTTTGGGTTTTATTATTGTTTTATTGTATTTTATTACGTGTTTTCTGTAAAGTGACCTTGGGTGTCCTGAAAGGCGCTTTGAAATAAAATGTATTATTATTATTATTATTAAGTAGCAGCATACTACACTCACTACTTACTCCTAACCAATCAAAACTACAGACTCGGCATGCTAAGTCACCAGGCCCTCCCCTCTCAAGCCAAAACAGAGCATGAGGCAGCCGCAGCAAGATCTCTAGGGCTGCTACGATTAGTCGACTCGTCACGATGTCGCCGACTAATAAAATACACCTTAATTTATAAACATTTTTTAATCTCGCCTGCTGCAACACGTTTGGCATTTGCTTCCTGCCTTTCTGCTCAGCCGCCGCTTTAGCTCCGGGGTGCATGCAAAGTGGTGGCCATCATCATCAGCCTTCATCACCGGAGAAAGAAAACAAGGAGGGTCGGCAACATAGTTCAAAAGTTTGGGAGCATTACACAAATTCAAAAGAAAGGCCCGTAAAGTGAAACTCTTTGTTACGTGAACACCTAAGCAAGCTAACGCCCTGACTGAGGCCACTGTGAGCATGTTGGTCACAAGACTCCTGTCCATGCTGAGTGATCTAGGTTTGAAAGAGATGAACAAGCAGCTAAACCCAGGTTACCACAACTACTACCTAACAGGCCGATCCCATTTCACCACCATGATGGAAAAGAAAAATTAAACAACATTTAAGGTGGGTGTGTGTGTGTGTGTGTGTGTGTGTGTGTGTGTGTGTGTGTGTGTGTGTGTGTGTGTGTGTGTGTGTGTGTGTGTGTGTGTGTGTGTCTGTTTCTCTCTGGACACAAATAAAACAAACATTAGAATAAAATGCATTTTATGATCAAATAAAAAGGTTGCTGACTGAGCAACACAAAACTAATATTTTATATAGCATAAAACATTTTCTTTGTGTTAAATCTTAACCTACTTTATTTGATATAACAGAAGTATTAATCTGGTAAATAAACTAACTATAATAGCTTTTATCTTTACGGTAAAGCAGACTCTCAGAGCTGTCGATGGTCCCCGACTGCTGATGTCTGGACCAGCCGTGTTACAGAGGCGTACCTTGGCGTGCCCTGCCATTTTCCGAGTTAAGATTCCGACTTGGAAGATGAAGCGCTTCAACATCGTCCAGCCCTAGTTGGATGTGCCCAGAAAACCTCACCAGGGAGGTGTCCAGGAGGCATCCTAACTAAATGTCCAAGCCACCTCAACTGGCTCCTCTTGAAGTGGAGGAGTGGATCTACTTACTACCTGAATGACCGAGCTTCTCACCCTATCTCTAAGGGAGAGCCCAGACACCCTGCGGAGAAAACTCATTTTGGTCGCTTTTATCGGCGATCTCGTTCTTTCGGTCACTACTCGAAGCTCATGACCATAGGTGAGGGTTGGAATGAAGATCGATCGGTAAACCTTGAGTTTTGCCTTCTGACTCAGCTCTCTCTTCACCACGACAGATTGGTATAACGCCCGCATCACTGTAAATGCAGCACCAATCCGCCTATCGATCTCCCGTGCCAGCTTTCCCTCACATGTGAACAACACCCAGAGATACTTAAACTCCTCCACTTGGGGCAGGACCTCATCCCTGACCTGGAGAAGACATTCTACCCTTTTCCGACTCAAGACCATGGTCTCGGATTTAGAGGAGCAGAGTGTCCTCTCAGCTGCAAACCGCTCGAGTGAGAGCTGGAGAACACCGTCTGATGAAGTCAACAGGACCACATCATCTGCAAAAAGCACTTTGACCATATCTGTGCCTTTTTATTAGATAGGACATAGATATATTTTAAGATCTGGTTTGGTCTAAGGCCATACTCTCATGAACCGGCTCAGAATGTGTGTTTCCCCAAACTGAGGCTGCTCAAGGGTCTATCGCAGGGGTGTCAAACTCATTTTAGCTCAGGGGCCACACTGAGGGAAATCTAGTCCCAGGTGGGCCGGACCGGTAAAAAAAAAAAAAAAACTTCAGATTGTTTTCTTTGTTTTAATACAATCAATATAAAACAAAGATGGAGCCTGAGGACAGTGTATCCAAAATAGTACAAGTACAACACCTGAAGTGTACTTGAAAATTTGAAAAAATTAAAATAAAAAAATCAAATCAATAAAAAAGCATTCCTTAGTGATTCAAAGAGCTTACAGATCACATGGCAAGATCAGTTTCATGCAGCACTTAAAGTATATTTGACTCATTTTACTTTGCATCTTTTAGCTTTCACCAGCACATCAATATCAGAAGTCACATCCTGAGTGGCAGCCGACTTCAGGATGTGATTCAAGTTCTTGTGTGAGCCTTGAGCGCAGCTTTGTTTGACTTATTACAGAGAAACCTGCTCACAATGATACGTTTATTTTCACTCTACATTGTAAAGTATGAAAATAAAGTTTACACAACCGTCTCGCGGGCCGGATTAAACCCGCTTGCGGGCCGGATCAGGCCCGCGGGCCGCATATTTGACAACCCTGGTCTATCGGGTACAATGACAAATGCTCTAAATTATCAGTTGATTTCTGATTGAGCACAAGAATCTGTTTTTCTTCTGAATTCCTAAACAGAAGCCACGTTTAAATACAGTTCAGGTTTGCTGAAAATGAATCGGCCGTCTTTCCACCACAGCAGGCATGCAAAAGAAAAACTAAATGAAAAGTCAAGTTAAAGATAGATAAGGTGACAGTCTGAACATCACCTCTGACAACGAGGCCTCCAAAAGACCCCTCCTTTTCCACATTCAGCCCATTTCATTCGGTGAGAACAAGATCTCCAGTAACTGTTTGCTGTATTGTGTGTGTGTGCGTGTGTGTATGTATGTGTGTGTGCGTGAGTGCATGCAGTGACCTGAAGTAAACGGTCTTGTCCCAGTAAAGGCCAGCAGAATGCCGATGTTTGTATGTAATTGAGTCTCAGCTGCAGATGGTTTCCCCGTGCCCTGTAATCTGGCCATTTGTGTGTGTGTGTGTGTGTGTGTGTGTGTGTGTTGGGGCCAACAAGGGTCTTTGGACCTGGTTGGAGACAGGTGTGCAAACCTAAACAGTACAGAACCTCCAAACAACCACAAAACTGCACCACTCATGAATCTGCACACTAGCATTCCTCACTTTTAACAAGAAAAGAACTTTCTGTAACATCCTCAGACTCCCTAAAACATTTATTTAAACCACTGTCGTCTGATTTCTACATTTATAGCATGTTAAACTGGACAGACAAAGGGAAGAAGGAGCTCAGAACCCATTTCCGTCCCACCCCAGCGTGCTAGAGCTGGATGTGATTTTAAAGCCTGTATATATATTCGGTGTCACTGCAGTTCCTGCCACTGGGAACTCTCGGTTCTGCTGAAAAGCAGAAGAGTTTGGAGGGGAAAGCCGCTTACACACACCCAGAACAGAAGAGGGAGAGTGTGTTGGAAAAATAATCATTAGGATGAATTAGAATCTAGGATTACAAGGGGACAGAGGAGACGTGCTCTCGCTCTCTCACAACACAACCCCCCTTATACACTTCTCCAAATAAACCCTACTAATTGCCCCACCAGAATGGAGGGAGGAAAGGTGCAGGAGGAGTTCCTAACCGTCTGTGAACTTACAGTAAGCAGCACTGACTGTCTGGGCCCAACGCTGGGCCAAACTGACCACCAGGAGCTTCTCCTTACTGTGAGTGATGATAGGATTACCCAGATCCTACAGTCTCTCTTATTCACCTTCTCTAACCAACCTCTGCTTACTTTTCTTCTCAGTGTTTTGGAGGATGATGGACACGAGGACTAAGTGCTGCATGTGTCCGCTGTGGTGTTCTCCTTTTTGCCTACCTTCTTCTCTGCTTCGTACTCGGCCCATGCAGCCTTGCGATCCTCCTCGCTCAGGGCTTCCTCCTCCTTGTGGTCCAGCAGAGAGTCGTGCTCATGGTAACACACGATCTGGTCCTTGTTGTTCTGCAACATCTCAGCTAGGATGGGATCCTGCAGGACACCAATAGGACACCTTACTGTGCTGACGATGAGGGAAGGGAGAAAACAGGTCCAGCCAGATCCAGACACAAAGTAAACACATAAATAAATCAAGTTTGAGAAAATCCTGTTTCCATGCCTGCATTGTTATTGAAAACAATACATGAGTGAAATTAAGAACCGCGCCAGCTTTTCGATTACAAACGTGGTTTAAATTATTCTCTCTGCAGGATTGAACTCTCCTTTGTCTCAACAGAGATTTACTTTAAACTGGAACTCTGGGAACATCACGTTGCCCCCCCCCCCCCCCCCCCACACACACACACACACACACACAGGTTCAGAGGGGCTTTGGGCTTCATCTGTCCCAGTTTTATCAGAGAAAATGTGTGTGAATGTAATATTAAATAAACAAAATGCTGTTGGGATTAGGAGAAGAAAAACATAAAATTTAAACATCAAACCATGAAATTTAGCATTGATTGCAAATCTGTGGTGAATAAACATGAAATGAACACCAGACTAGATGGAGTGAAACTAGATCCATCATGGGGGGTGGGGGGTGGGGGGGGTGGGGGTGGGGCAAGAACTGAGCAGAGCTATCTTTTATGGCTCTGTGCAGAGCTTCTCACCAACGCACACACACCGTGCTCCTCCACGACATATGTTTATGTTTCCTGGCCATCAGTCCCAATCAGAACAAAACCGGGCCACCCCCGAACAGCCAAACATATTGAAGCGGCACACGAGTGATCCCACTGCTGCTTTACCCTCTAATTAAGACATAAAAGCACAGCGGAGCCTGTTGGCCTAACATGGATAAAAGACTTGTTACGGTTTGTTCTGACAACAACAAAAAAAAGGTGAGCAGAAGGTCAAAATAAAAACCGAAGTCAACGCCAGCACTGATAATGTGTGTGGTTTTGACTACAGCATTTAAACCAAGTGAGTAGTGAAAGCATACGGAGTCACGCAGGTAGAGCTGGCTCCTCCTCAGCAGTCTGGCTGGCTTTTAGTCTTGGTTGAATCTGCTCAGGATGTACAAAGTGTTTTGATCCAGAGGCATGAAAGGAGAGTGTTTCTGACAGTTGACTGGGTAACGGGTCAGCAGAGCTGCAGGTCAAATGACAGTACAGACGCTCCCACCGGTAAATAGTGCATTCTGGGATACCCAAGTAATCCCCATCAGCGATGGCTCTGGGGTGGTCTGGTCCATCTTCTGCCCTGAAGCTGTGTGCGCGTGTGTCCTGAGGCAGCACTAATGATTGTAGGTAACCCGACCTACACTATTGTCATCCTCATGAACATGCACGGTGAAGCCTATCAATTTCCTGAAAGGGAGAAAAGACACTGGGTGGGCAGACACACACACACACACACACAAAGAAAAAAGGCTCTAAATCACTCTACTTGACTCAACTTATGTTCATAAAAAATTGGAGTTCACGTCCTCACTTTACAAAAGAAACATCAACAATCACTTATGTGTGTTAATCGTCATTTCTATACTGTTTATTTAGCAACGATTTAACAGTCTTTGTGTTAAAATACACATAAAAATCTTTTTTTCTTCCATTAAGAAAACATTTCTATCTTCTTCAAACCAAATTCTTGTCCATGTAGAAAATATGAAAAAGTATGACGTAAAGGAGATTTAAAAACTCGGCAACTCTCACATCTCAGAGACAAAAGCTTGGGAGTCAACATCAGAGGGGCCTCATGTAGACTTTACTGCTTGGCACCGACTTCTAACGTGTTCTTCATCAACAGAGTGTAGGTGCCGCTGGACTGGAAAAGGAATGATGCAGTAAAACGCTGCCCGGCAGGAATTTTTCTTTCTTTTTTTTGGATCTATGTTATCAGACGTTCTCACAAACTATTATCCAGCGTGTCAACACAATTCCCTTCACCTGAAACCATCGGTTCAGGTGTGGCGAATATGTAGCCCGTCCATCAAAAGTCCTTTTGCAAGCCTTTGCCCAGAGAAATATCGAACAGGAGCCATTAAATGTAATGAGAAAGAAAAACAGGAGAAATTATTGAAGCACGGTGCCGAAACTTGAAAACGACTCAGCTGTTTGAGAAAAGCTGCAATTTTCTCAAGTTGCTCAGAACATTTTAGAATGAACTCAAAAGCTGTGTCTGCGAGAAGCTCCTTGTGACGCACAGGTGCACTAACCATAGCAACCACGGGGAACAGGCGGGATCCCGACAGCAGGAATGTAAGCGTCTGAGATATCTCTAATACCTAAACATAGCCAGTCAAAACTCCCCATCCACCAGCTGCACACCAGTGATACACACACAGCTCTAGTGGCTGGCTATTAACAGTTTCTCTCCACAAACACTCGGAAACCTGAGTACTGTTGCTAACATCAGAGGGACACCCCTGCTTTCAGAGCCACACTGTCCTCACACCCTCCAGGCCCAGAGTACAAGGCAGAGGTTTTATCCAGCCGTCAGTCAGCTAACAAAGAAACAAAATCATGCATGTCACAAAGGCCTTGGCAGAAGACAATAAACAAACCAAATTCCTACAAAAACAAGCCTCAGCTAGCAGCAGCAGCAGCAGCAGGGGGGTCTACTTCTGAGAGCGCCAGACGGCTGGAGCTGCTGGTAGATCACCAGGGCTTCAGAGGCATTCAACCAGACTGGGGAGAGTTTTCATTTTATTTAATTATTATTTTCATTAACAAAAAAATAAATAAAAATAAAAACTCAAATGTTCTTTATTGTTTTTGAACCAAGTGCAGGAGGAGGAACGTACCGTCAATCTCAGTTTCAATAATTCAAACAGCTGTTAAGTCAAACTAATCTGAACAATTTAAGCAACTCTTACCACACTAGCACATTAGCAAGGCACTGCTAACAATACCACTAAGTGGCAGTAATGCACCAAGTTGTTACCCAATCTATATGCTGCGTTCCTAAGCAACCATTCCTTAATTGTGCCATCGACTAATACCAGAAGATATGGTGAGCTTTTCTCAGAAAAAACGTTTCTCAGCAGCCATTAAAACATAATTATTTACATATGAAAGCAGCATTAGACAGACCAGGCTGCCAACAAGGTCTTTGTGGCTTTGAATTCTAGGACCACTTTAAATTGCACAAATATACAGAAGACACAGAACTGCTGCCAATCTTTGTCCTTAATTATAGTGATGCTAATATCATACTGAACAAATCATGAGAAACATGCTCACTAAACTAAAACCTCAATGTACTTCAGTTTATTTATAAGGCACTAAATCACAACAAGAGTCGTCTCGGCACTTCACAAAGTAAACATTCTAATTTAATCTACTCATCAGTTCACTGAGTTCAGGTCATTATGCCCATTAGTTAAAAGTCCTATGTAAGAAACCCAGCAGATTGCATCGAGTCACTGACTTGTGTCAGAGACTTTACAGCAGGGGTAGTTAACTCCCTTCCTCAAAGGCCGGTACCCGGCATGTTTTATGCTGGTTTTCCAAGAGCACTACTCATCCTGAAACAGGTCTGTACAGCGTGGTTCGAGTCAGTCCATCTGAGTGTAGTTTTGTTTCCATGCCAACGGGGGCCCGCGGCACTTGTGGCATGAGGTCATCGGTAAACTGTGTAAGGTGATCTGTATGCTCCACAGAAGCACAACTCAGACATGGTACTGCTGTTGGACACTCTGCTAAGTTTTATGGCTTATTGTCAGACTCTGAACCAGGAAATGGCTGCAGGCAGTGAAGCAGAAGGCATAAAAACTTCTGAGTAATCAGTGACTCTACCCCCTAGCCAACAGGTGGCCAGAATCACAATGCTGGCCTGACTCAGCCTTGCCAGTTACCTCTATAGGGAGCCTAAAGGTTGGTTTATGCTTGAAGCATCCATGAGGTTCGCGCGGCAAAATAGCGTCATTTTAACAACTACGCCCCTCCACACGGCCCAAACTTTCAGCATCGCGCACCTAGGAAATTTTCTAACCACGCGGACAGTTGGACGCGGAAAAACATAGCGGACTGGCAAGAACTAGTATGGCAGAGGTTCGTAAATACAGACATTTGTATGATTCAGCTCTCAGAGATCACCGTGATCAACATGTTGTTAATAATTCTTGGAGAGAAATAGCTCGCACTGTCGGAAAAGACGAGGACGCTGTTAAAAACTGCTGGAATGCCATGTTGTAAACAGTAATTTCTACTTCTACTATGGTGTAGTGTTGGATGCATGCCGTAGAGCTCCATGCTGCCCCCTACAGTTTGGGAGAATATTGGCTCACCGCAGCGACAAGCCGCATGAACCATAAACTCTGCAAGTTGTGAAGCGCGTTCCATCCGCGAGCCGCATCACCAAGAGCAAAGTAAATGCGTCATCCATAAACCAAGCTTTAGTCACTTCTGCACCATGGGTCCCTGGAAGAACGGAAAAATGAATGCAAGTCAATGGGGCTAAATACGCTATTTTTTTACTCTGCTTGTTTTGTGCCATGGATTTAACATATGATGTCCGCAAATTTTAAAGACGCATTTTGATACCAGTCCAGAACCACAAATGCGCTTGACAAAAGTGACGCCATCGAACCAGACATCGAGAAAACTGAGGGAAAATGGCTGTAAGTTCAGCAAACTTCCCACAGGAGGAAAGAACCACCATAAATGTGGTCATTTGGTAAGTAGCAGCTACTTTGTGGAGAGGAGATTATGTGGTGACATCACATATGCGACGCGCCGATTTCTAGTTTGTAGTCATGCTAATTATGAACTTTTACAAGCTAATAAATCTCAAAGGGTTTCAATTAATAGTTTTCATTTAAATAGCAGTACAACAAATGAGTGATCCAGCGCGTAAGGCAAAGCAGATTAGAAAATGATGTTTTTAGCCCCGTTGACCTGGATTCATTTTTTGTTCTTCCGGAGACCCATGGTGCGGAAGTGACTTAGGCTCCCTATGGAGCAGGGACTAAAAATGTGTGACAAAGTAGAGAGAAAATACCGAGCTGCGCCCGTCTAAGTCAATCTTGAGTAGTGCTCTTGGAAAACCAACTTTAGTTGTTTCCCTGCTTCAACACACTGGATTTTAATCAGCAGGGTGTTATGGGCTCGACACATGGGAGGCGACAAACGACCGCGATCAGTGAAATTTGTCGCCGTCGCTTTTATTACCTGACACATGGGAGGCAATCCGCGGCAGCGAAAATGAATGGAGGAAAGGCGATGTCGCCTCCACTGTGTCGAGCCCATTGGCGACATCGCCTTTTCTCCATTCATTTCCAATGAGACATGCGCGACAAAGCGATAATCGCGGGTCTCCCTCCTACCAAGCGGAACGCGAAAAACGTGCATGTGAAAATTTGCGCTCGTGCACGTGTCGTGCACAGGCGATCCAGCGACGCGATCCCAGAAAGTTGAAATATTTTCAACTTTTCATCGCTGTCGCTCGGACGAGGACCAATCAACGGAGGTTTCATTCGCTGACCAATGAGCGGGCAGGATGCTTCGTATACCTCCGACTGAACATGAAGGAGATGTTGATTATTATTATGTTTTATATAGTAAAATCAGAAGTAAGATTTCACATAACTCTAGCAGCACCTTGTGAAACATCATATCTACCGCTTTTTAAACTCTGAACCGCTTAAATAACCTCAATTCCCTCCAACCTGACACAGCCAAACAAAACAACGGAAGTTTCGATTTCGCCATGGAACAGAACGCGTAGACGGCTTTGCCGCTGATCGCCTCCCGTGTGTCAGGTAATAAAAGCGACTGCGACAAATTTCGCTGATCGCGGTCGTTTGTCGCCTCTCGTGTGTCGAGCCCATTAATGGGCTTCTGCTGAGCTCGATGAGCTGCTAAACAGGTGAATAAACTGTGTACAGGAAAAAAAACTAAAACATGCTGGATACCGGTTCTTGGGGAAGAGAGTTGATTACTCCTGCTTTACAGCAATCCTCATCCTAAATAAGCATGTAGAGACAGTGAAGTGGAAAACTGCCCTTTAACAGGAAGATACCTCCTACAGAAAAGAAAGGTTATCATCAGTGCAGTGTCTGCTTGAATCACAATGAAGTTTCTTACATTTTAACGTTCCCTTCACACTGATGCTCACGTAAAAAAATAAAAAATAAAGTCTGGATCCCTACCAGTGTTTGTTGCTGGATGGGTCACTGGGTTCAGCTGCTTTTCTCACAGGATTCATGAATCCGCTTTTCCCCCATATGCGAGCCATATCTGATTTTTTATGACAGTCTGAACGCACAGATCCAGTTTTTTAAATGCAATCCGTGTCACTTGAATATGTGGTACCGATTCCGACACATATCTGATGTTTTCGAAAGCAACCTACGTCACTGAGTCAGCGGTGGTGAGCGTCGTGTGCGGATGTTCCTGTGGAGAAGCTCTGACAGAAGGGTTCAAGAGTCTGTCTGGACATCCTCTTTTAGGTTTAGGAATCAAAAATACAAGAAATAATATGAACGGGAGGTGGAGGTGCTGCTGCACGCGGGTCCATTTGGGGCCGTGAAGCGTTCACACTGGAGTGAATTTGATGTCGCATTTCAGTCATAGTGTGAACGGCCACAAAGAAAAATAAAATCAGATTTACTCAAAAAAAATTCGGAATTGAGCATCAAGGCCTGCAGTGTGAATGTAGCCTTAGTCAGCTTGATTGACAGCTGCTGTCTACTGCCATCTTCTGTCCACCAGTTATTCAATATAAAGACCAGTGGAGTGTACACCCTGGTCTGTTAGTGCAACCAACTGTGCAGCAAGCTATTACCATTATACTGTGAAATCAACAAAATAAATGCAATCCAAAGCTACAAACTAGCTTATTTTAAGCAGCTTCATATGAACTTCAGCTTCTGTAAACAGCTTCTCTGTTGTCCCTCACGGCAAAGGGGGGTGGCCCCTAAAAAACGACATGACACCGTGACATGACATGTGCAAAGGGTCAATCGCTTTTGAAATTTTGTTAGGGCTCACAATCACCCAGGAGCCCTGATAAATGGTCAAGCTCAACTCCATAAATTAGACCTGCAATTACAAGCCTGGTTTTCCCCGCCCACTCGGCCAAGACATGCATATTAAATCAGCTGCCTGCCATTTGACTTGTCAATCCCTGTGGCTCTACGTTGAGGTCGGAAGTGTTGGGGCGGGGGGTGGGTATGAAATGATGAGTGTGGGTGAGCTAGCGGCATCGTGGCAAGGACCACAGGCTACGGATCTATCTGGCATTCAGTCATAGTTTGGATTTTCCCAGTACACCAACGACCATAGTAGCTCGGCCTAGCATTAGCAGTAGCTCAAGCTAGGTTAGCGTTTCTTCAACCAGCGCTAATTTATTGCCGGCATCAAAGTGGTTTGGGACATGCAGATGCAAGCAGGAGTGGCTTGCTTATTACATGTTAAACCAGCTTTTCTAGGAACCGAGTGTCTCTCCCTTGCCTTTTCAAGATTATACATTTACATACAAAGCAGGTGAGACATGGCTCTGACTTTCAGTATGACACCCAAAGATGCTTATATTCAACAGCAAGACAATAAATGTGGTTTTAAATTTTACTGCCTCTTTAAGTTGTTTCTGATTTACTTTTCTCCTCTGGATCATCCATCAGAATTCCTCACTGATCCTCAGACAGAACAACAGATTACTGGATCGTTCAGTCCGTTTCTCCAGAGCTTTTATTTCCATTTGGACCACCTCTCGGTAGACTTCTGTCCAACATCTTCCTAAAGAAGGTAAAGCTGTGTGGTTCTGCTGCTGATGATGTTCAGAGAAACAAACAGAGGCTTTCATTTAAAGTCCAAAGTCAGCAAGGAAGAGATTTCCCATTAAGGTTGCAGCCTCATCAGCACCAGCCGATATTCTCAGTAGACCTGAGAGCTGCAATCAAGGGTCAACAGCGCCTCTTGCTTATTCTCACCAACAATAATTGTTTGCTGCTGCTGTTATTAGTGCTCCCTCCACCTGCTGTCCAACAAGATCAGGCTTGTTTTCTAAAGAGCTGGCAGGAAGCTTTCTGCGAGGCAGAGGAAACCATTTAGCCCAGCAGAAATGAACAGGGTGACTCTGAGGTAGAAAAGAAAAGGAATAATTTATAACACTGTCATCGGAAAATAACTCCTGTGATCTTGTGATCCATTGATCAGTGATATATTACAGAAAAGGTATTTAAGGGAGGATTTCCCTTCAAGGTCAAAGTGACTTCCTACTCATAATGAGACGAGCATGGTGGGGTTTATTGCTCCAGACTGCTCCTGTCTGACGGTGCTCAAGTGCACAGCCTTTAAGTGTTCCTGTCAGAGTCTAATGACCACTGCAGCCATCACCTGCTGTGAGCTAGTACACAGAGGCATGCTCCCCAACATGCAGGCTTCACCGCCTGCTCCCAATGCACTTAAATATCCACAAAACACTGAAATAATCTGTATACACTACCACTGAAACGTCCCGTTGTTCATGTGGAAGCATGTCTGATGGGAAAGACAAGCATGATGAACAGGAAGACGGGCAGAATATCTCAGGGTGGGTGGGTAGGATAGTCAAACGCTCATGTCTGGACTACAAGAACCTTCTTTGTCATTAAGAGGAAGTGTGTCCGTTACATTTGTCTCCAATTAGATTTTCTGAAGAGCGGTGAGAAATGTTAAAGAGGGGGTTTAAAATAATGACCGTTCATCATACAGGGAAGGCCAGAGGCAGGGAAAAAAAGCCCACTTTGCCAGAAAATGTTCAAAGTGAGCTCTGTAAAGTGCCGAGTCATAACAACAGATGCTCTTGAAGATGGCGGGAAAAGATGCCACGGGGTAATGGTGGTGGGAGAGGGAACATGAGTAAAGACGACGAGGAGGAAAATGGTTTCTAAAGGTTGGATAACAGGTGCTAAAATAACCAGAGCACATAAATGACTTTTCCTTCAAACAAGGCTGAATGAAAACTTTCTAGCTGAGGAAACCACATGTTCCCAGCATGGAGAGCAGAGGAAAGTGCAGATGGGTCTGCCATGTCTCTAATCGCTCTCTTCTTCTGAGCAGGGCATTTCTGGCTCACGGTGACGGAGGGCGTCTGACTCATCTTCACATTATTCCAGACAGCAAATTCCTTCCACTGTACTTCAGTTGCCCCACTGGCTACAGCAGGTCAGCCTGGTAAAAGACTCATCAGCCGCCCTGTCTTTAGTATCACGTCACATAAATGTCACACTGCTCATTAAGCGTTATGCATCTACCAATCTGCAGCTCAATGAACCAGATTTTCTTCTCAATGATGCTTCTCTAGCATCTCTTTGTAGAGGAACAAAGATGTAAGGCAATCACACCTGTTAACTCATTCACTACCAATGACGACTAAAGTGGTCATTTGCATTTTTTACTGTGTGGGCATCGGAACGAGCCCCCGCACCTTGAGAATAAACATCTCAGCTCTAAAGCCGATCTTCATCCGCATACGTCACGTGATCAGGAAGCAGAAAATCCATGTGTTAGGAGATGGTTTTGAGCCACTGCTGTAAAATAAGTGAGGCGCGAACCGGAAAAGCTTCTGACGATCACAATTCAATAATGGATTATGAAAGAACGGATAACGCTCAAAACACGCAGATTCTTCCTGATGTAAGAGGTGAGCCTCCGCTCTGTTTTGGTTGTTTTGGCGTCGACATCATTCTAGCGCGAGTCGTAAGCAGGGTCCGAAATTAAGACTCGCCAAATGCGAGCAAATTGCTCCATTTGGCGAGTAAAATTTTGAGCTCTGCCTGCCACCTGGCGAGTAAATGTTTGCACCAAATTAGCTGTTTATCAGTCATCTTCCATGGATTTCTGTGATACTCCTCCCGCCTGCATGCAACGTACACAAACGTACACGAAACGGGAGCGCCGCATCCAACGTCATTTCCGAATATCTCATTCAATCAGTTTATCAAGTTAGCAGTTAGCTTCGTGTTAAAACTAGCAGTGAAATGTGGCGGTTTTTAACTGGAGTCAGCCAGCCTTCCAAAAGAAAAACCACCAGGACCAGTGGCAACCAGAAGATTTTGTGAGAAGTGGCGAACTGGAGATGGCGGAGTCGTAAGACAATGGCTACATTATGACCCAGAATCTGCGCATATGAGCTGCACCGTTTGCCGCCAGCACGCTCGAGAGAAGAACTGCAACAACTCGTTTGTCATAGGAAATAAGACAATGAAGCTTGTGACTATTCGAGAACATGAAAACAGCAAATGCCATATTGCCTGCACATCCATGTCCCGGGCTCAATCTGAGTCTCTACTGGTGACACCCACGGTCTCGGTGCTAATGGCTATGTCAGAGAAAACAAGCACAAAAATGAAAACGCTGTTTCGCACCGTGCATGCTATTGGGAAGAAGGCAAGGCCATTCTCCAATTTTGAGAGGATGTGCGAGTAAGTAAACTTTGTTTGTTTGAAATGTCCATGCTCTTAAGTTCAGATGTGAAATATGGCTAATTAATTATAATAATACAAAATGTTATTACCAGGAAGGCAAGTTATGTTGATTAAAATTATTGTATATTTACAATATGCAAATATATATATTTTTTTAACATTCTATTTTCATTCTTTGCAGTCTGGATGAACAAAAGGGAATAACTGTGGGATCAACATACAGGAATGAAAAGCAGGCCAAAGGGTTTATGCACTATATAGCTGAGGTAGAAAGAAACAACATTAGAGAGAATCTTAAAAACACAAAATTTCTCTCTCTAACCACTGATGGCTCCACAGACAGTTCTGTGAAAGAGGAGGAGTTGGTATATGTAAGATTTAGTCACGAAGGCAAAGTCAAGTCAATGTTTGTTGGCATCAAGTCAGTGGAGAAGAAAGACGCATCACACATTAGCAAAGCCATTAGTGACATCATGGATGAAGTGAGTGATGACTGGGGAAGCAAACTAGTCGCTATGGGAACAGATGGAGCAGCAGTAATGACTGGAGCAAAAAATGGAGTCATCAGCAAGTTGAAGGGTGACCGGACCTACATCATTGGCATCCACTGCATGGCACACCGCCTCGAATTGAGCTTTTCTGATGCTATGCGCTCAAATGTGATGTTTCAGAAAGTGGAAGATCTGCTTTCTGGGCTATACACCTTCTATCACACCAGTCCACTCAACAGGGCAAACCTAATTAACAGCTTTCAGGTTCTTTGCCAAAAGCCAATAGGTGGGACCCGTTGGGTAGGACACCTGCTGTGTGCCCTGGACCACTTCCTGCAAGGATACCGGGGTCTTGTACAACACCTTGAGCAGGTATTGGCTAAGTAATAATAATGTGTAATGACCTATAAAATTAGTTAGAATTATTAACATTTACCTTAATCTATAGAGAGCAGTTGTTTATTTATGTGTAGATCTTCTTTAAATTGAATTTAGATTCAGTCTCCTGATGCTCAAAATATCCGGGGTGTCCAGCAGGCCAAGGCCAGAAAATACTACTCCACCATTAGGGAAGCTGTTATTGTCCAGTTTTGTGGCTTCCTGCATGACACCCTCACCCATCTGAACAACTTGTCCACCTGTCTGCAGAGATCTGTCATCACTGTAGCAGAGGCCCATGGCACCTTGTGTTCAACACAAGCAGTACTGGAAAAATACAAAACCAGGTATGTTTATTAAAGTACTTTTATAGTTATTTTCTTTTTAAAGTTTCCACCAGAAAAGGGGAAGAAAGTGTTTTGCTGTTATTTATCAGACAGGGACCCATGATGAAAGCCACAGTTGCAGGCTGCTATGAGGGAATAACACTAACAAGAGCAGGTGATAACAAGGCCCTCATCAGCTCACAGACAGAAGTGATCGCCAGGCTAGTTGAGAACATGAATCACAGGTTCCAGGATGCCAGTGTAGGGATTCTGCATGCCACCAAGCTAGTCAGCTTCACCAACTGGCCACAGTCAGGAGATGAAGAAGCAGATTGGTTTATCAGAGCTGTCCAGTCAGGTTGTGAATAAAAACGGCATGCTTAATTATTTTAATGCCTTCTTTTTACACCACTGTTCTAGATTTTGGTGATGCAGAACTGGAAACACTTGTGGACCACTTCAGGCCTGTCCTGGAGACCGCTGGTGTCCACGCTGAAAGCATTCCTGACCAGTGGACTGCCATCAAGTCGCTCATGTATCAAGAGCCTGGGTCGCTGCCGAAGATGTCATGGACCACAGTAAACAGACGCTTTCAGCATTCCTGCCCTGATTTGCTGACATTGATCGACCTGGTGCTGTCCCTCCCTCCCTCCCTCCCTCCCTCAACTGCTGAGTGTGAAAGAGGCTTTAGCACCATGAAGCAAGTTAAAAATGACTGGACGTCCAATATGAGCCCTGACACACTTTCAGATATTCTCATGGTGAAGCTGTGTTCTCCAGAGATCAAGGACTATGACCCAAATGAGGCTGTAATGCTTTGGCACAAAGACGGTGTCAGAAGCAGGAGGCCAGACTTCATGGACAGAGAAAACAAGGAGTCTGACTAGATTTCAGTGAAAGAGTTCATAAAAACATCTCTAAAAATAAATAAATAAATAGTAAAATGACAAAAGTTGTTTTTCTTATTGATGTTTTAATTATTTTGTCACTCTGTTTGGAATCAACATAATATAGAATAACATGCTTTAGGTAGATCTAAATCATATAGAATTTTGGCCGGTAAAAAATATGCTTAGATTTTCATCATCTACCGGCCAACTTGGCCGGTGAGTCAAAAATTTAATTTCGGACCCTGCGCGCAACGTTCTGTGACTCTTGAAAAAACAGTAAAAACGGTGAGAAATGCTGGCAGTGAATGTGTTAATACTCGTTAATTGCATGTCATCTTCTGACAAGTCAACTGGGTTTGAACTAGTAGACGTAGGGTAAACAAGTTAAAAAGTCAGTTCAACTCTCCTGTAACGTCCACCATGGTGGACCCACGCCATTAATATCGGCTGTGAAGTATCGGGCAGTTTTTACAAATTCAAAATAAATAAACCACGCTCATTATTGAGCCGATATTGATACTGGTATCGGTGCATTTCTTATTATGACTACATTTAAGATACTACTTATAACTTATTAACTAAACAATCGATCTCAATTACGAGACCAACCAACATCAGTTCCTCCAGCTTATGTTTAAGGATATAACAGAGTAGTACGAGTACAAGACAAGAACAAAAAAAAAACTTGAAAAATGTTCATTGGGAACCCTTTAAGGATCACAATTAAAAATATAATGATGACGATGTGGTGGCTTGAAATATTTTAAGCCCAAACACAAAATACAAGCACCTACATAGATTAAAAAAAAAAACCTCCTTGGGTTCCCAAGAAAGACGAAGCCTGGAAACAAGGAACACACACACACACTCGAGTGTAGTCATTTTGTTGAGATGAAGTAATTTGCAGATTAGTTTCACCGTGTAAATGAAAAACACATTTTCTATTAAGGCAGACTCAGAGACCCTCTGGATGTCCAATCAGAAAGAGCCGGCCGGAGTGTTTTCTTTAATCCGTGTTGTTTACAGAGTTCTGTAACGTAACCCAGGTTCAATCAAAACAAAGAGGTAAAACCACTTCTGAAAAAGAAATTAATAAACCCACGTCTGCAAATGGAAGCGGGAAAAGATCAACAGAGAAGTAAAAAAAAAAAAAAAAAAAAAAAAAAAGACTCGATGGAATGAATGAAAAAAAGAGAAGCTCAAGTTTATAGCAGCGAAGCAGCAGTGTTGCAATGAGTCGAGTATTTAGTAAATAACAGTAAACAGACAGATCCATGCAGCTGTGAAGGGCTGGACGGTCCATGTAAGGGTGGTGTGTGTTTATTAAACCCCAGGGGGGCATATCTGTGACAAAGCACCTGGATGAAGACCCGAAGAACCGTGTGAGGGATTAGGAAAGGAAATCAAAAGAAATAGAAATATCCCCAAAAGGTTGTGGAGTACAGCGCTTGGCGCCGAGTTTAAAAGCAGGTTTAAGTGCTGCACATGAAAACAGGGAACACACTAATCTCTACAAAATCAGAAATATAAAACAAAGAATATTTTAGTAGAACCAGCCGTCTAAACCCAAAAACGTGACTTTTTTATATTAAAGAGTCTCTAAAAGAGGAATAACAGATCAATCATGCATGTGCTGACCTTGGGAAGCACAGGAGTGGCTTTCTTGCTCTTCTTCTCTGAAGGATCATCCAGCGTGTCCGGGTCAAAGGTGTAGAGCTCAGCCAGCTCGTTCATGGTGAAATGCCTCTCGATCTGCTGCTGGTCCACGACTCGGAATGACAAAGACTGCTTGGTTACCTGCCGCTCGTAAATCTTCTCCTCCATTGTACCCTGAAAGAAAAATAGAAAGCACTAAATTAACTAGTTTGGCAACACATCTATTTTATGTCTTATCTGTGTAAGAGACTTTGTCAGAACTTCCATACAAATCAGGATTAGGGTTGTCACGGTAACCGGTGTAGCGGTAAACCCCGGTAAAAAAGTGGACAATAATAATAACCGTCTTGTTTTAAAAAAAAAACTATATTATCTCGGTGGGTTACCGTGGCTGTGGTGTAGGCACGGTGACCCTTACCAGCCACCGTATCATCTGTTAAAGTTGTCGGCGGCACATGCACGCTTTGTTGTTTACAACCAAAACTTAATTGAAGCTAAAGCCGAAATAATGGCCAAAGGAGGAGACGGCAGCGCTCAGGACATTTATTATCCCTCAAAGAAGACAAAGTGGGAAGTACGGGCATCTTTTGGATATTTGAAGAATGCCGAGGGACAGTTGATAGAAGACGGCTATCCTGTTTGCAGCATGTGCAGAAAATGTGTATGTGAAAGGCAGCAACGCTTCAAATCTCATGACACATCTGCGTGACCATCACCCACAACTCTACAGTCAACGCAAGGCAAGCTAACGTTAGCGTTTTAGCTAAAATGCGTGATCCGAGGATTTGGGTTGAGGGAGAATGCAACGAGTCGCTATATAAAGCAGCCGCAGCGCCGCTACCTGCATATAAACCGTGTCGCGAACACGCCCATGTTGAAATGATGCTATGCATTACGGGGCTCCCAGGGGCAGATAAGAGTTGGTCTCTCTCCGAGAATAATTATGAATTTAACAATGATTACTGCCTGATGACATTTTCCCACATCTGCAAAGCTCACTGGAAGAATACAAACCGAGGACAATATTTTCCTGATATAGGGTTTATTACTCAAGTAAGGGTAAAAAAAGTATCTGATTAGAAGGCTACTTGAGTATTGAGTATCATCTGAACTAATATTTTTAAAATGATGACATCAAACAGACAAAAAATAAGAAGTTATGGGCAAATATTGGTACTTTAAAGACTAAAGGGGAAAACTGTAAACAAATAAACAACATAATTACAAAGTAACAAATTTTAGGCAAAATTTAGACACAAACTGAGGACAATATTTCCTGACATACAGGGTTTATTTAGTTTCCTGAAAATGTAACACATTTAAAAAAAAAATACTGCGATAATACCGAAAACCGTGATAATTTTGGTCACAATAACCGTGAGGTTACATTTTCACACCGTGACAACCCTAATCAGGATCATGCTGACCCAATAGTCACTAAACTGTGCCCATTAAAACAGGTTTAAAAACAATTTGCAGCCTTGTGTGCAAGAACTAAAGAGCTATAAAAACACACAACTACTGAGGAGGGAAAGAAATATAAAAAGCTCACCTGGGCGAGGAACCTGTAGACGTAGACAGGTTTGACCTGGCCGAAGCGATAAACTCTGAAGATACTCTGGACGTCGTACGACGGGTTCCAGGAGGCATCGAAGATGATGACCCTGTTTGCAGCTACCAAGTTGATACCAAGTGAACCAGCTCGAGTGGAGATGAGAAACAAACGTCCTCTGAGCGAGTCAGCAGCAGAGGAAAGAAAAGAAATGTTGTTTATGATGCAATTTAGGAACATTTTTGATTTAAGGAGAATCTGGATTGGACAACACAGTTTGATGCAAGTAGTGTACCTTGTGTTACTGGTGTCATTAAAGTCCTCCGCCCACTTCTTCCTGGTGGGAGCGTTGGTGGAGCCATCCAGGCGGTAATAGTCAATGTTCCTGAACCATTTGCCTTCACCTTCACCAACAAAAACATTAAAGAGAAATCTGCTTTGATAACTCATCAAGCTGCCATGAACGACATCTTCTCCGTTGTATTTGGGTGTAGCCCATCAACTAATAGATGGCTGCGTTGGTTCACAGCCAGCTATGTTTACCCTTCAAGATGGCCAACCCCCCCCCCCACCAGCCTTCTTAACTAACATGTCGGTGTGTTTCCAATTACGGCACTGTGATCTTTCATTACAAATTACAATCCCTTGAGCAAACTTTTTTGAAGAATAAAAAAGGTCTAATCATTTTCAAAATTAAAGCAAAAACAGCTGCAGGAGTTTAATTAGGAACACGACCTTACAACAGCAGCAACATGTATGTGTGTGTTTAAGGGTAATAAAGCACACCAGGCTGTAGGAGCACACACGCTGTGCCCCTAGAAGTTAGTGTTAATATATTTTTCACATCTAACACATTAGTTGAGCAGTCAAAAGTAAAAATGTGGCTCTCCTTCCCACTGCATCACTAACACAACATAAAGACAGCACAAAGAGATGCAAACCTTTATAAGGAGAAGGTTTCTCATCATCTTCATCAGTTTTGCAAGCCAGCTCAAGGAAATCCTCAATAAGGTCAAGAGAGATAAGAGACTGACTGAAAACCAACCTGAAAACGAAAACGTACTGACGTTACTCTGCCACAAGTCAATCCTTACAAGCCAAAACCAGCACAGCAAAAACACACACTTACACTTTATCGTCTACTTCCTCCGCCATGCGCAGGATCTCGAAGAGGAGCATAATCTTCCCCGAGTGTTCCAGGATCTCAGCATCTGCGTCGGTGACAAACTCCTTGTACCAGTCAGCAGAGCAGGGACTCGAGGGCCGAGCTGGGATGCAAAAGCATAACCATCAGTCTCTGGTAGCTTCTACAGACAAGGCTCACACAACAGCAACTAGGTTCGCGTCAGAGACCGAAAAACTGTCCTGTTCATAGGAGAAATTAAATGGTAGAAAACTGAAATATGAACGAGAAGCATGATCAATTCTTTTCTCAAATAAAAACAGAAGTTTAAAATCCTAATTTCCAGATTTTAGTTTTTAGACCATGTCTGGTACTCTAAAGCACAAATACATTTTTACAACTTTACCAAACTTACTATCCTCAACAGGCTCTTCTCGGTTCCGACCTTCACCGTTCCTGCCACGAGAGCTTGAGTTCCACTCCTTGATGACCTCCACCTCATCACTGTCAGAGTCATCAGAACCTCTCTTTTTCCCTTTTCCTTGTTTCTTTTTCCTATTGGAAAAGTGGACGGTAGAGAAGGAAAGAGTCAGGTAGAGTTACAACAGTCCAGTTAAACGAGGAGGGGTCAGTGTGAAAGCAGACGTTACTTTTTTGTCTTCTCATCATCGGAGGTCAAACTCATGGAGGATTCATCTGTTTCTGATGCGATGAAGTCATCCATGCTCTCTTCGTCAAAGAAGCCCTGAAACAGAACACATTTACTTGCTAGAGTGTGTGTGTGTGTCCGTCCTAAACACAGGATCAACATCCAGTGACTGAAGTTCTGCTGGAATAAAAATAAGCATGTAGCTCGACCTGTCAGCAGTATATTTCTACAAATCTCCAAATATGTGTGTAATTATTGTAGGAAGAGCATCTATTTTTAAATGTTCTAAACAGATTTTAATGATGTTAACTAAAGGTGGGGTGGATGAAGTTTATTTGGAGCATTTTTGTCATACTGCTTGAAATGCTCTTCACATACAGATTTTTAACAAAAGAAGTGATCATTTTAGTCACCCCTGACATGCACAATCCTGGAAAAACCTTATTGATCACTGTCAAGTCATATTATTAATGACTGGATCTTGATTTAGCCATCAAACTGCTCCTCTGCCCATCCCTCCCCCCTCTTCACACACCCCTCTATGTGGCAGCTAAACAGGAAGTGGTCTGCTGTGCTGCCTAGTGAACATTTCATTCTGCAAATTTCATAGAAAAGAGTCATATGCCTTTTTATTCTTAAGTTATAATAGTTCTATGGTAAATACAAACCATGTTAATGGAGTTATTTTTACTAAATCCTTCTCACATAGTGATTTCAGCAGTTTTACACAGTGTCAGTACCTTCCAGAATTAGCTGTTTCAGGGCGCTGTCACTTAAAGTAAACAAGTGGCAGCTGGCCACGCCCACCCATCTGCTCAGGCTGCTATAAGCTGAGGCTCCAAAATCTGGGAGGAGCTCAGAGTTGAGCTATTGCTCTTCCAGCGGTGGTTTGATTCAACATTTCCCATTTGAGGTCACAAATGGGGACTTTTTGAAACGGCTTAATTTAGCCGGTATATATTTTACGGTATACGCTACCTAATAAGGTATAATACCAGACACTGACAGAGAACAAGTGAACATATTTTTCCATGTTTTTTCTAAATGTAACTTGCTTGAATGGCTTTTTCCAAACACATCCACTCCACCTTAAATAACAGTAAATAAGAATTGCACTTAAGACTCTGGAGTGTAGAACCCAGATGATTTATGGGAAGCCCAAAAACAGAGAAACAAGTTGCAGAAAGATGAATCCAGATGCAAGGACAATGGTTTTACAACTGCACCACAACTCTCTGAATTACAAGTGAATCTTCAACACCCCCAGAGCTACTAGCATGTACGCATTCTCTTCTTCTCCAGTCTTACTCGGTTTTCTTTACTGATGTAGTCCAGGTGAAGGCACCAAGGATGGGTCCAGATTCTGCTCAGCATCTGGAAATCCTGGAAGAGTTTTGTTCCTGCACGGCCGCGGCCCCCTTCCAAAGCATTCCCCACACCTACACGCAAAGGGAAAAGTACAAGTGAACATTTATAGCCATTCCCACCATGATCACAGAGTGAAGGTTTTGGTCTGAAGACCCCACTGTGAAGGTCCTCAGTCACAACATCAGCCCTGTGGACAACTCTGCCTAATGAGCCACAGCACATACCACCGACCCGACACCCACCCACACCAGCTCTCCTGTTTTTTTGCTTTTGGTGTAAAACCCCTGGCCCCAACCCCTAGTTTTCTCTCCTTTTTTATGCCCCCATGTCTCTCCTGTCACCCCACACTCTCTGTTCCCTCCCTCCCAGAGCTCTTCATTAGGAAGAAACGTGGGAAAGTGGGCTTAAAACCTGCCTGCGGCACAGTGCCAGCTGCCACTCTTAACACACACACACACACACACACACACACACAAGTCCACAAAATTACTTAACACATAACGGAAAAGCCAGAGTCCAGAAAAGCCTCCTATTTATCTGAAAACCTTCTGTGATTAAATGACATCAGGTAAGGAGAGCACTTTTATCAGACACAGGTCTCCCTCAGGATTTAGCCCTGTTCAGTACTACTAGTGTTATTCAATTTAGTTTTAATTCAAGACTAGACTAAATCTGTGCCAAGCAGACCCGACATTGGAAAATCCCTGCTAGTGCTCCCTGAAGGTTCTGCTACTTCTAACAGACAGGGGGAAAAAAAAAGAGAGAGAAAGCCAGCCGTGCACCTAGAGGCTCAAAGAGCACGACTCCAACATGGCTCTCACCTGTAAAGTGCTCCAGGTAGTGTCTGTAGAGCTTACACTGGAGAGGAGTCATTCTGACCGACAACACATACTCGTGTTTGGGAGGCAGGAACTTGGTGAGTGCTGTGTAGTCCTTTCTCTGTCAGAATGATGGGAAAGAATTCATTCAGGAGGCAGAAAAGAAAAATGACAAAGCAGCAGAGTCGGTTGTTTTGGGACCCTTCGTACCTGGACACAGCCAGCCAGCATCTCGTAGAGAATGTGAGCTCTCTTCTTCATGATCCGAACATCCTGTTGAGTGGAGTCGGCACACTGACCGTTCTGAATGGGGTTGATGAAGCGGTTCCTGAATTCCTTAACTGACCCGAGAAGGTTTTCTTTAATGAAGTTCACCATGCAGTGGTCTGTAGGGGGAAGCAAACGTCACGTTTGAAGTCTCACATCAAACATCTACAAAAAAAATCTGATCTGAATTTATTTCCATCATCCAGAAGACGCCTCACATTCAATGAGGTTGTTCTGTAGAGGCGTTCCAGTTAGAACAATCCTCCTCCTCGTCCTGATGGAGTTCATCGCTTTGGAAACAGCCGAAGCCTCGTTCTTCAGAATGTGACCTTCATCACAAATCACCAAGTCTGGACCTAAAGAAAACAACACAGCAACAGTCTGATGCTGCAACAATGCTCTGGTTTAACAGACATGACTGATATCAAGACACAAAGATGACACGCTGAACCACGAACAGCTACTTTCATCAACTGCTTGGTTCAATCCATAAATACTTTTGCGTTCAATCAGTTGTTCTGTCTGAAAGTTAACTGCAGATATATTTAGTATCGTGTAGATGACTTGGACACAGAAATATTAACTCTGTAATGATACCAAAAAAGAAAGTCTAGAATAAAGTTTTAAACACTGAAACGTTAGTGACGACATGTTTTTATTAGAACAGAAATTTGTTGTGCTGCTAAATCTGAGTGGCTACAGAGAGCTTTGGGTAATGATAAGTACTACTCTCGTTTTTTTCCATTGTAAAATCACCATCCTAATAAGCTTTTAAACTTTTATTTATAAGATGTGTGTCTTTGATTTCCTTATTTTTCCTCTGGTTTTTATGGTTACCGGTATCCATTTATAAGGCAGATGTCAACTCTGAATTTGGAACAAAATTTAAAGCAGAAGAAAAAAAAGATTTCTGGGAGAATGAGATTTCCTCTGCTCAGATGCAACGTTACACCTTCGTGACATTCTCCAGCTAGACATCACCAGCGTTGTTAAAATCATAGTCAACAAGTACCTGGATCCACAAGAGTTTTCTGAAATGTCTCTTTGAGCTTCTTGCTCTTGATGTTACGACCCTGTGTTAGATTTCGGTACATCTCGTAACCCATGATCATCACGCCACCAGACTCCTGCCAGCTCTGCAGGGCATATGCTCGCTCCTGTGGCCTCTTGACTGTGGCCAACTCTGTCACCTGCTCAACACGGCAGAGCAAATATGATCAGAGCCACAATGGAGGTTTAATGAAGAGCAAAGGACGGGAATGCTTCCTTACCTCTAAACTCTCCTCATCCTTTAATCCAACCTGCCACTTCTCAAACTCATTGAGCCAGTTCAGGACGGTGTTGAGGGGACAAACCACCAGAGCCGTGGAGAAGTCGAGCTTCTCACAAAGCAGCAGCGTGTGGAGGAACGCCACCACCTACAGGCCAAAAGGAAAACAGCTCACACTTAAACAAGGTCTCCTCAGACATTGACTTGAGCTCAACTCACTAAGGCTAAAACATTTTAGGGCAGAAATTACAGCTTCAACGTGATTCTTCAAATCAAGGCTCAGCACGATATTCTCAATGTACAGCAGCATTTACAAACATGACAGGAAACTACACCAGACCATCGAAACATTTCAACAGTCTAATGCAAGAGTGAAAATAACGTTAAGAATTTGTTTTTCTGGTCCGACTGGATGTTTGCTCTCAAAAACACTGCCGCTGCAACGCCGACACATTTATTCGTACTTTGAATTATCGTAAATCTGCGTCAGTTTGTGCCATCAGAAAAACAATCAAATGCTTTTTGAAAGAAAAGAAGCTCTGGTTTTAATTCTGCATAGTGTTATTGCAGAAACAGTTGTTTTAAAATATTTTTCTTAATGTCTTGATTTAACTTGTTCCTATTTTACATTTTTATTTTATTGACATTTCAATTCTATTGCCTAAAATGTTTTAATTGATGCTGTTGTTTTTATGCTTTGTGTGATGCGTCTCATGATGTTTGTGCAGAACTTTGTTCAAAGGCATCATATAAATAAAGTTTTTATAATTGCTAATGTCCTGTCTGCTGTTTCAGGACGCCTCTCTGTTCCTCCTTCACACACACAAGCGTTGCAGTGAGGGGCAGAAAAACAGACAGGAAACAGAGCAAAGAGCAGCTAACTGTGTTTAAAAGCCACATCCATAAATATCAGTCATAGTCGTGCCACAAAAAAACAAACTAAATTAACAGAAAGTGACCAAATGTGCCAGTTCACAAGCTTAGACATCAGGCTCCTGTAACCTAGAACCCACTCCCTGCTAACAGAGCTCAGCGGTATGACAAACTTTCATATTACAGTATTTTAATAAATCCTCAGTTTAGTGTTTTTTTTTTATCATACAACACTCTTAAGTGTTGCCATGGAAACATGTAAACACCGAGCCAGTCCAAACCTAACAGATACAGAGGTGTTGCTTGCTAGTAGGGATGTGTTTTGGTGAAATTCTGGCGATACGATACGTATCACGACATATTGCGATACATTCAGTCAGCATTTAGCAATTTTTTTGACTGAATTTATCATAGGAAAATTCAATGAACAGTCTAAACTTAACATGTTTAACATGAGGTATCTGAACCATATTAGAGGGATTTACATTTAATGGTGGAAACATCTGAATTGCACCAAAAGAAAAGAAAACACTCAGATGTTTTCATGTGAATTCTTCCAAAAATTAGATACGCACCTTTTGAATATAAATGCAATATCGCAGGGAAAATATCACAACATGTTGCCATATTGATATTTTCTCACATCCCTACTTGCTAGGCTACACCTGTTAGCAAAATAAATAAACAGAAAACATTTAGAATAATTATGTTAAAGTATATCGATAATGGTCAGCATTACATATTTTACACATTAGGTTTCAAAAGATTGTGCATAAAACATAACATGTGGACCAGTCCTGGCAGCCACCCCTTCTTCCCCGTGCATTGGTTCAGCACCAGGCTTGCCTGATGTAACCAAAAGTGTCACAGTGTGATAGACACTTAAATGTAATGATCTTTGGGTCAGCTACCTCCACAGTTAGCATGCTAAATGTTTACTATTCACAGAAACTGTGGTGTTAATGTGCATCAGTGAAATTGGTCCCCGCTGAAACATTGCCACTGGGCATGCTCCGGTCTAGTCTAGGCTGTTCACTAGTACAGCATGCATGAAAACATCTTATCATAAACCATATGACTGAGTGGCTAGAGGCTAACATTTTAAAACTAAACATCAGGGGAAAACACTGGATGTGTTAAACATTTGACAAAACAGTTCCTGGGTCAGTCAGGAATGCTTTCAAATAAACTGCAGCTTTGATGTTCACATTATCCCGTTGTCTGAAATAGCAACTTTGATCAGAAGACGGTAAATCGTTCAGCCCTACTGGTCACTGCCATGGCTGACCTGTAAACAATAAGCTTGAATGATGATGAGACTGAGATCTGAACAGCTGATGTCACATTTATTGCAGACTAAAAACGATGCTATGGGACCATTTCTTACCTGCAGAGTCTTTCCCAGACCCATGCAGTGGGCCAGGATGCAGCCAGAACCTGGATACTTCTTGATCTTTTTCACCGACTCACAGCAGCAGTCCCACATGAACTGGACCCCTGATACAAGACAGGAAGCACAAAGACCGGCTGTAGTCTGAAGCATCGTTACCTAATCTGCTTTCCTTACTTCTATCCCGTTTTCCTTCATTTACCATCAACCTGGTGAGGCTTGAGCTTTGTGACCATGTTCCTGTGCAGCTGAACCAGAGGCTCTTTGGTCTCTTCATCTTCATCCAGGACCAGCTTGGTGGTGATGGGACAGGTCACCTGAGATGCTTCTTCCAGGACAATCACCTACAGATTAGACCCAGAAGGAAATTGGGTTCAATTCATTTTAAAGTTAAAGTCAATCAAGTTTTGCTTTAAAATGTTTTTTCTTGTTACTTGTTGTTTCTGTAACACTGCCTTTTGTTTTCCATCTCTTCAAACTCACGTAAATGTGTATTTTCTAATTTTATAAAACCAATTCATCTCCAAGCGTCCAGCAACAGGAATATTTCTGTTTACCTCTCTGAGTTTCTGCCTGAGCGCCTCCCTATCAGCGATGCGCTTCCTCCTCTCCTCCTCTTCCTTCAAAGCATCTCTGGTCTCCGTCCGCAGCTTGTCGTCCTTCAGAATTTTACGAATCTTTTTTCGACCCTTGCGCTCCTCTCCGTCCTGATCGTCATCATCACCGTCTTCCTCTCCACTCTGTGGAAATGAAAATTAGGTTCAGCTCTCTGATCTTTGGCCCTGAGGTTAAAAGAGCTGCTTCTGAGAAACTCCCAGGATTTTTTTGCGCCCCTGGTGAAAATCAAAACATATTCCAGGTCTGAGCTCAAATAACATTTTACACATACATGACTGGACTAGTGAACTTCACGTGCGTGAATCTACAAACTCTGAAACTTTTAGGAGATTTTAGGGTAGCAAGCTATTTTTAAAACACCTTCTCATTGCTGGAGGAGGAGTCCTGAACTTTAATCCTGCGACGCTTCTTTTTCTGCTGCTTGTAACTTCTCAGCTTCTCCCCTTCCTTCTTCTTTGCAGCTCTACGGAAAAACAAACCTGATTAATCCAAGACAGTTAGAAAGTAAGACCCTCGTGTCTCCACCTTTTACTGAAGGTGGAGAAATGTTGTGCTTTTGCTACCAGTCTTTTCTTTTAAGCTTGAAACAAATGATTATAACTAAGTATTGCGCCAAAAATTCTGCCACCAAATATTTTCGGCCGAAAATGACCCAGAAGTACATTTTCAGTTTTGGACCGAAAGACCTAAATCACCGAAACAACATGGCCAAGACAAGCTGTCAGGTGTGCTCCGTTTTCATTTCATCCCTCATGTGACAACTTGCTCTTTGCTTCATAAAATCAGTACACTCATACGGATTTCAAAATAAAGTTTTATACTTTTAGTAATGCTGTTTTATTGCGATCGCTGGAGTGTTCATGTCAATTATTTGACCATGTTCTGAACACGGTGAAATGAGCGTTGGATCATGTGTGTGAAGTGGTTTTACTCTCATGATGCACACAGACTGTTGCTGCGTGCAGCAGCAACGCCACCTCCTTCCTCACTGGACAAGTGAAAATCTACATCAGAGGGTGAATATTACTCTTCAGAATCAGAGTCAGCCATTACCAGACAAAGAGCTTTGTCAACAATGAACAGACCTGTCAGCATCACAAGTTTTTCCTCTCTAATATATAAAAATAGTAGAAATCAGTATCTGACAAATGGTCAGAGATTTATTCTGACATCAGAACAATGTTGAAATGAAAGGGACAAAACTTCAAAGCTGTACTGTATTCATCCACTAGGGGGCGCTTGCTTTGTTTTCCCCGACATTTTCTGAGCATCTACATTGGAAACGTGGCCCTTTCTCCTCACCTGGTCTTTCGACGCTTGCCGTCATTGTCGGACTCACTCAGCTCCTCGCTCAGTGCGTTGCTCTTGTCCGAGTCCGAGTCACCCTCTGACTTTTCAAAGTCCGAATCTGAAGAGTCGTCACTCCCTACAGACCAACAAAACAGCAGCAACAAACAGAAAGCTCAGTAAATATGTGTCCTCCTCCGAATAATTTGATTTTGAGTGTATCTGAGTCCCAAAACAATAACTTGGCGTTGTGTTAAAATAAGAAGAAAAAAGAGAACGCATCCAAATTGTCCTTTAAGTTTTATTATTTACGGATCATCCCTTTCTTAGTTCATCTGCCAAAAAACATCATTCACTCGGGAAGTATTTTTTAAAACTATGAAAATATAGCCATGTCGCTCATATTTCTAATTGTTTACATCCTTGTGTTTTTCACTGTCAGCTGACTCCATGTTTTCGTCTGGGTTGCCGTAATGAACTGGGAGTTTTACTGGCAAATTGAAACTTAATGGAGGCAGGTGATTCTTTTTGACGACGCCTGAAGGGAAACGACAGAAAAAAGAAGTTTTATAGTCACGCAGCTGTCTATTGTTAAATGCCCAGTAGGCACACACTAAAGCCGGGCGTACACTGTGCGACTTTTTCACTCGCAGCGTTCAGCTTCAGCTCAAACTGTACGACTTCCTCGCAGAGCAGATCTCACGAGTCGTGTGCTCACACTGCACGACCCAGTTCTCGCATGCGACCTGACTGCTCACACTGTACGTCTGGTAGCAACACGTCGGCCCTAAAATGTGCTAAAAATAGCAGTTTTTACACAACACGTCAGACTTTTTTGTCTTGCCTGTTGTCCTTCGGGAGTGCTGCAGGAGGACACACAGGGATTTATGGGGGTTGGATGAGGAAAACGAAATAAAGAAAGTGAATCTGTGTTTTATGATCAGTGTAATTTGACATGAACACGACAAACGCTTTCTTGACAATCTTTGTGAGTAAAAAAACGTGTAGAAACAAAAACGAACAGCGTGTGTTATTAGGGAAATAGCGAGCGACCGGCCGGTGTTGTGCCATAAATCGACTCGCTGCCAAAAAATGATTAGCCACTAAAGAAAGGAAGGGGAAAAAGTCAAATCGCTGGAGAATTGTTTATTTACATGTATACAACGTTTACATTCAATACAGGGCGCCATTTTACATTGTTTATTTATTTTTTTAGTATCAAGGCTGTAACATAAAGAAAGCCAGTTCTTACCACAAACCATCTTTCAATCGCAAATATTGCAAAAAGGATTAATATATCCTCATTGTGAACGTTTAAGACAAATAGCAACACTTAAAACAACTTCCGAACTGGACAAAACTAAGCTAATCATTTTTTGGCAGTGAGTCGATTTATGGCACAACACCGGCGTTGATGCAGGATTGCGCGCGCATGCGCCGTGAGCGGTTCTGATACTTTTTGGATCGTAGCTGCTCACAGCTGCTCGCAGCGCCGCTTCAACAGTGCGATACCCTCACGAGGGACGAGCGAAATATTAAACACACCAGAAGTCCCTGCGACCTCACGACTGCTGATCGGCGGCTGGTCACGTGGTGTTAATCGCCTCTCGTAACCCCCTGTACACTACACGACCGCTCGGCGCAAAACTCGCCCCGATGTCGTGGCTTCTCGCACGACTGGAAAATTGGCTCAAAAAAGTGAAAAAGTCGCACAGTGTACGCCCGGCTTAACAGAGGCTGTTGCTCTGCCTTTGCTGTCTGGTTTCAAATACGTTCAAACTGAAGACATTTTAGCTTTTCTTAGGGAACACTTAAGCTCTGCATTAGCCTACTAGCTAACATGTTGGTGTCTGAATCCTCGCCTGCTGTAAATTTTTTGATGTTCGGGTGTTTAGTTCGTGCAACAATGAATGTTGATGCAGAAGAACTTTTTTAATTAAAACTAAGCCATTGTTTTTCCATTAGAAAATCTATCTCAGGATGAATTTACAAAGTCATGGTTGTTGTTTTAAAATGTTAAATCCAATCTTTTCCACCTGATTCCAGATCCTTTGAAAATGACGTGTTTGGGCCTGATTTTCAATCGGAGCTTCCCTAGCAGTAATGGTTGTGACTTTTACCTTTCAGCCCAAACTTTTTCTTTCCTTTCTTGTTCTTTTTCCCTTCATCAGACGCGTTGTCCTCCCCTGATTCACCTTCGCTCAGGGACAGTTTATGACGGAGCAGTTTGTGTCGTCTACCACTCTTCTTCACTTCAACTTCAGAACCGGAGTCTTCTGTAACTTCTTCGTCTGTCAGGGGAAATTAAACAGCTTCAGACTAAACAGAATTGGGGGAACGCTTATTTTAGAACAAATGGGTGTTTTTAGCAAACCTTGGTCCTCCTCTTCCTCCTCCTCGTCATCATCATTCTCTAGAGCTTTCTTGGAGGATTTCTCCCCTTTCCCTTGATCATCGTCAGAGGAGCTCTCGGCTCCTGAAGAGTAGTTGGATTTGATTTGGGCGAGAAGCATTTTCTTAGCAATCCTGTAAGATAAACACAAATGAAACAAACTAGCATTACAGGCAGTGAAACGTTTTTAACAAATACAAAGAAACACGACCTGATATGATGGTATTAGCCAGCGAGCTGACTCGCGGTTATTTTGACGGCCAGATATTTAAAAGGCCCATCTAAATAACAAGGGACAGCATTCTGTAATATATGCTTGAGAATTTGCTTTTTGTGGACGTAAAATAAAAATCTGATTATTGCACAAGTTTGTCAGTAAACGTCTTCGAGTCTGTACTACTGGAAATACGCGGATTAATTGGAGGGCTTACTCCAACACGAATCCCCGTTTCTACGCAGCGCCTGTAGCTGGAGCGACTGGTTGAAGACGTGCTTGTAAACAAGACGGGGTAACGTTGGTTACACAGACCTGGTTTGGGTATTCTATTTAGAATTTTGTGTTTTCATCACACTTGTATTTCATTTCATGAGAATTTTTGTTGCATTGTTTGGAAAAATTATCATTACACAAGTATTTGGTCATTATGACAAAATAGCTTCAAACTATGAAAAACTGACAATTTCACATCTGTTTTAACATACAAATTCTCTCTCTCTCTCTCTCTCTCTCTCTCTCTCTCTCTCTCTCTCTCTCTCTCTCTCTCTCAAGTTGTAGCATTGTGGAGTGGCTACATGTGTATTAAATGATCAATAAGATGTGATGATTCCATATGAATTTGAAATATCAATCTGACTGATCTTTGAATGTTTAACCAGAAGACTTTAGTTTCTTTGACTTATTCAGGGACCATAAACACACTTCATATTAATTCAGACAGAGTCAAGTATATAGTTTATAAAAAATAATTGATTTCCATTTTCCTTAAACTAATGATTATACAACATGACAATGTATGAATTAAATGATGGAATGGAAGCTAGATGTTTTAGCAAAACCTTTAAGTATCTGAGAGAGTTTGTGGAGTCTGGGTTGTAAAATCAGTTTGGCTGTATGGTTTGACAAGTATGGTCCCTGAATAAGTCAAAGAAACTTTAGTCTTCTGATTTAACATTCAAAGACCAATCAGGTTGACATTTCATATTTATATGGAATTATCACATCTTATTGATCATTTAATGTGTATGGAGCCGATCCTTAATGCTACAAAGTATTAATAAAGTTCACAATTGCATTATATAAAGGTTTTTAACACAAAAAGATATCTATTGCTGCTTTTCAGTGATTCTGCTCAGAAAAAGTCATTTGTAAAGTCAAAGTAATCTCTGTATTATTTATATTACAGTTTAAAACATTTAAATGTCCTTAATAAATAATAGCCTGCTTTAAGTTTCTGTAAAAAGACAAAAAAGATTCACCTGTTGACAACTAGTCAGGGTTAATGTGACATTTATTCAAATCAACACTAAAGGATGGAGACATCTTTATGAAATAAGATGCTAAATTCCCACTAGTGCAGCTGTAGTTATGAAAATCCTTAAAGATAATTTCTACCTGTTCCTACCCTTATTTTCAAACTTGACTAGCAAGAATATTATCTGGACTAAGATAAATTATATTATTGCTATTTAGAACAGGAATTACAGAGTGGTGTTGTTGATTAAATATCAAAATGGCTTGCCATACTTCTTATTTTTAGACAAATACAGGGGAAATGTAGTACACTCTAGAGCCCTGCACTGAAGCCCTAGGCCCTCGGGTCGGCACGGCCAACGACTGTGTAATTAACTCGGACATGGGCCGGGCCGGGCGCCTTTATTTTTATTCAAAATCATTAAAAAAATTAAAACACTTAAACGCAGCAGTAGAGCCCTGTGCGGGACTGTTTTCTTCATCCCGCTCCGCTCCCGCTGAATTTCTGACCATTACAGCCTGCAACCGCAACGTGTGTGTTACACTCCCGCCCGCACCTGCAGCGTGCATGTCTACTCCCGCCCGCAACCGCAAAACTCGGAGAAATTATTACCTCACAATAAAAGAGATGTATTGAGTTTGCGTCCTCAACATGTCATTTTATAGGTTATCCGCTTTCACTGCAGCGCTGCGCTCCGTTTCAATCAGGCTGTACAGCAGGATTTCCCCTCATAGCGATATTTTCTCGAACTCTGATTGCTTCATGCTATAGATCGTTGGAAAGCTGCTTTTATGTACTTTTAGGAACCATTGGAATTATTTGAATCTGATCAACCATTCAAAAGTTATAAAACGGAGCATTTTGGATGACAAACTTGCACGTCTCTGAATCTGTGTTGTGGTTTGTTGCGCTCAAGACAGGGAATCCCGGTGGATACCGTAATGTATTGTATATGCACGGAAAGCCCCATTTTTAATCTTTTCAGCACCTTTGGAATTTTAATGATATCTTGAACTAGAGCAGGGATCAGCAACCCGCGGCTCTTCCATCCATCTGCCGCTCTCTGTGCTTGTAAAATAATGAATGGATATTTAAATAAAATGCTTTATATTTTACTGAATTAATTTTATATCTGTAAGTCAATTCTATGTGAAGATTGTCTGCGTAAACCTGAACAGTTCCAACCCAGTCTTACTGTGAGACCGGGTTGGGTCACGCGTGTGCGTAATCATATGCGCTCATGAGCTGAAGAGGATGTGAGATTCTGGGATTCTCCTCAGACAGACTCCTGGATGTGTCGCCACATTGGAGACAGGAACAAGCGCTATTCAGCCTAAGTTTCATAATCAGGGAACATTTTCTAAGTGACAAGTCTCTCTGAGAGACAGGGTTTGGAAAACACTCGCTTCAGTGGGAGGAAGCTTCCCGCATGAGCTTCTGCGACGCTCGGATCCTGCACATCTTTTAACACATTGGTCAGGATTGACGCACTTTGTTTTCATTTAGTTGGTTAAAAAAAAGTCGGGCTCGGGTCGAGCCAGAGAATCCTGAAAACCTTTTCGGGCCGGGTCGGGCTGGGGCTCCACCCCCTCGGGCCGGGCCGGACACGGGCTCAGATTTTAGGCCCGTGCAGGGCTCTAGTACACTCCCAAATGAACCCTTGTTTACTGTGTGTTCTAATATGACAGTTAAATCTCTTCAGTCACTAACGTAATCTGACTCAGGTATTTGTGTGTGTGGTGATCGTAGAGATGATGAAACATCATCATCAATCATTTTTCTGCAAGCTCTGAAAACAGGTGAGTCATCATCCTGAATTTCCCCTTTAGTAGCTCTGGGAATCTAAAACAATCCCACACAGGGAAAGAGATTCAAGCACTTCCTAGGTGGAAACGGATCAGTCTTGATGCTTCACGCCGTTTCTGTTCGCATTCGTTCCAGTTTCACTTTGCTTTTGTGAGTGCAGGTCGCACTTTTGTCTTTTTTTTATTGGCAGTGTTGGAGAAGTCTTCATGGTGGGTCAACTACAGCGTTTCATATAGTGGTTAATAGCCAAACAGGTTAATCCCTGTCACCCTACCAATGGGTTTCGTTTTTCCTGTTTGTGTAGGAAAACAAGTCGTGTTGTTTGTTGCTCTGATTGGTCCTAGCGCTGTCCAATAGCATGTGGAGACAGCTTGAAAGACAAGACTCAGCCCCATGACTGAGCTGTGGCTAAGGCTCGTGGCGAGACTATATATTCACATGTATAGGATGGCTTGCCAGGTTAACAAAAAGGGTTAAAAATGAACGATGGTTCAGTAAAGAGCAAAAATACATATTTGGAGTCTAACCAGTGAATGCTGCCCAGCAGGCACTAAACATCTGCGACATTCTTTAGTAGAAACAGAGTGTGAAAGTGCTCACATTGTGTAAGCTGTGGAAATAAAAGCAACATGCAGCAAAAACCAAACTTATTGATTAGGTTAAGAATGGCTGCGGTCAGGCAAAAGGAAAACTTTCAGTTGCAGTTTATATTTAGTCTGTGTAAATGTTAAATAACTGGATGTCTAACTTTCAAAGATATATGCATTCTTTCTTTTAAAAGGAAGACACTTCTTTCATAGTTGTTGCTTTATATAAACAGCATTTCAAGGTTAATTCATGAACTCTTTCCATGCTTGTTTTGTTTAGTAATCAACTGAACCACAGAAAGGTGAACAGTAAAGCTGATTACTGCAAAAACAAGTAAACATAAAATGTTTCTGCCAGACAGAGACAATGTTTGCTCAGCTGTCTGTTTCCAGTCAGTAGCTAATCATTTCCTAGTACCTGTTCTCGGGATCATCATCGTCATCTTCACAAATCTGACCGTTATCCTCTTTAGCGTCTGCTTCATCTCCTGTGGACAAATAGAGAGGCTGTTCAATGATGGTTCAGAACATGCATGTTCTTCACAAACGCCTGAAGTTCACCATCTACCTACCGAGACCTGTGCAGGTTATTCTATAAGTGTCAGATTTGTATCAAAACCCAGAGCTTCATACTCTTTACAATACAAAGGACAGTACATGGGTTATTTCTACTGTAAAACACCATTCAACAACAGCCATAGTAGATGCCACTAATAGCGCATTCACATGATTTTGACTCATGACAAAATAACATGAATGACACATGAGTAAACAGTGTAAAGCCCGAAACAAACGCGCCGCGGTTTTTGGAAGTCAAATGGTCACACAAGACGTGCAGCACCACTGAGCACTTCTTGGAAAGTCGCGTGATAGCCACAGCATCACGCGGGACTTGACAGGTTCAAGTGACTCTTTCGTTTTTACATGATCAGACTTGCTTTCGTGTTTTGAGAGACTCAAATTCATATAAAAGTATCACTGCCTCTGTCACTGTATAATTCTTACAAAATGTACCTTTAAACCCAGGGATTAAAGAACCTTGCAACTAGAGCATCAATTGACTTCAAGAAGCAGGTAAATTACTCCAGTGAACTTCTGCACATAAGGAACCTTAGAACAACTTTTGTCTATTTTACCACTGTGAAACCCGTCAGGAATCTTGGTGTAACCCTTGACCCAATTCAATTAAAGGTTATTTATATAGCGCCAAATCACTACAAGAGTCGTCTCAAGACACTTCACAAAGTAAACATTCCAATACGGATCAGTTCATTAAGCCAATCAGAAAAGTTTCTTATATAAGGAACCCAGCAAATTGCATCAAGTCACTGACTAGTGTCAGTGACTTTACAGCAATCCTCATATTAAGCAAGCATTTAGCGACAGTGGAGAGGAAAACTCCCTTTTAACAGGAAGAAACTTCCAGAGGATCCTGGCTCAGTATAAGCAGCCATCCACCACGACTCACTGGGGGTCGAGATAACAGAGCAGACACAAGCATACACCAACCCACCCACACACATAACATATTTACCAAGTAATGTTTTGATGGTTGCATTGTGATTTCTTAGTAAATATTCTATTTGATGAGAGATAAAACTTTTTTGTATTTATCCTAGTGAATCTATAATTAAATGGGTAACTAGTAGTAGCACATTCAATGTCAAGGAAATGTTATTATCAGGAGAGCGAGAATGTTTTAGTGGTTAGCAACAGTGTTCAAGCCGATGGCCCCCTCCATGAGGGCACCACAGCTCAGCAGAACATCACTGTAGCTTCTTCTGGGGAGAAAAACACTTAAGAGAAAAAATTAAATTAACAACTGAAATAGCAGGAAATAATGCAGTTAAAGAGCAAATTGTAGAAGAAAGTAGTAGAGTGTGGAAAGTGGTCAGTGTATCCTCCAGCAGTCTAAACCTATAGCAGCATAACTACAGAGATAACTCTGGATAACCTAGCCTTTTAGATGGAGGCATATTGGAGGCAGGGCAAGGGAGAGTTGTCTTTACCGACTGTACACTCCACCTCCCTCTACTCCCCCACTTGTCCAGATCTGGGCTAACATCAGATTTTAACCATAGGCCCTATCAAATAAAAATGTTTTAAGCCTGGTTTTAAAAGTAGACAAGGTTTCTACCTCACGAACTAAAGCTGGGAGTTGATTCCACAGGAGTGGAGCCTGATAACTAAAATATCTGCCTCCAATCCTATTTTTAGATATTCATAGAACCACCAGTAAACCTGCAGTCTGAGAGCAAAGTGCTCGGTTAGGAACGTATGGAACAATCAGGTCACCGATGTATGATGGAGCTTGATTATTAAGAGCTTTATATGTGAGAAGGAGGATCTTAAAATCTATTCTGAATTTAACAGGTAGCCAATGTAGGGAAGCTAAGACAGGAGAGATATGACCTCTCTTTTTAATTCTCATCAGAACTCTAGCTGCAGCATTTTGGACAAGCTGAAGACTTTTAACTACATTAATGTAAGAGTAATGAATTACAGTAATCCAGCTTTCCTTGTAAACAGCTTACACCCACCATGTCATTTTCTTCCTTTGAACTGTGCTTATTTGAACTGTGCATCACCCCCCGCCTGCTCGTCGTGCTGATTTATCGGCCTCCAAAGACTGACTAACTTCCTTAATGATTTCTGTGATCTTGTGGCAGACTGCATCCTAAAATATGATTATGTCCTATTTTTTGGTGATTTTAACATCCATATCTGCTGTCCTGACAATGTGCTTGCTAAAGGTTTTTTTTAATTTGCTAGATTCATTCAATCTAACTCAATGGGTATCATCCCCAACTCATGCCAGGGGTCACACCCTGGACCTGGTTCTTTTTTGGTCTCCCCGTCATGAACCTTGTGCCTTTACCTCCTGTGTTCTCTGACCACTCTCCTATACTCTGTGATGTTAAGTTGCCATGTCCTGTCCCTGTGTGTGAAGCTCCAGCTACACGGTTCAGAGCCCTGGATGCAGAAACTATTTCAAAGTTTGTGGACTGTATGTCTGTAAGGTTATGGGCCATTCCCATCTGTACCGGGTCGGCCCCAGCCTGGCCCGGTTGATTCCACATATCCTTGCCTTTAGCCCATGTGGGCTGATTCTACCCACCAATCAGAGGCTTGCTCTAATGGAAGGTGTGAATTTGCTGTCAGCAGTGGGTGTGTTGGCCCTGGTAGGCCTGAAGCAGACCCCCTCGAGAAGAGGACTGAGAATGAGCCTTGGTTGGCCCGGAAAAATACCAGGCCACCCAGATATGTAAACAACCTACGCTACCCGGCCCGGGCCGACCCGGTACAGATGGAAATGGCCCACTAGAGACCTTTAACCCTGATCCATCTAACATTGATCATTATTCACAACACTTTGATTTACTTTGTAATCAGGTCCTGGATGTGGTTGCCCCCTCAAACTTTGCAAGTCTCGGCCTAGGAGGGAGCCTTGGCTCTCTGATGTCACACGGACTTGTAGGCGGGCGTGTAGATCCTCTGAGAGAAAGTGGAAAAAGGATGGCCTACAGGTCTCGCGTGAGTTGTTCAGAGCATCTCTGGTTGCTTATCAGGATGCTGTGAGGGCTGCCAAAACGGCCTATTTTGCAGACATCATTGAAACAAAGTCCAATAATCCTAAGATTCTCTACAAAACACTAAACTCTGTTCTGGTGTATCAGGAGCCTAGCTTAATGTCTCCTACAGCTGCTGGAAACTCTGAAGCTTTTCACAGATTCTTTGTAGATAAAGTGTCAGGCATTAGAGCTGCTATTTCTGGTAACTCTGTTGACCCTGTTTCAGTTCCTCCATCACCACCCACCCTGAGCTCCCTCAATACTGTTTCATATTCTGAGCTGAATAAGCTTGTTGCGAGGCAGAAGCCATCTGGCTCTCCACTTGATGTTCTACCGCCTCGTCTCTGGAAGGCTGCCTTTCCGTGCCTTGGCCCTTCACTTGGTCAGATTACCAATGGGAGCCTCAACACAGGTGTTGTCCCAGCTGCTTTGAAAGCAGCAGTTATTCGGCCGACCCTGAAGAAACCTGGTGCTGATGTCTCTGTGATCGCAAACTACAGGCCTATCTCTACCCTGCCTTTTACATCAAAACTGCTTGAGAAAGTTGTTTATCAGCAGCTGGTCTCACATTTAGCTGACTCTGATCTGTTTGAGGTTTTCCAATCAGGGTTCAGGTCTGGCCATAGCACGGAGTCAGCTCTACTGAGGGTCCTAAATGACATCTATCTATCACTAGATCAGGGTACATCTGTGGTGCTTCTGTTGTTAGACCTGGCAGCAGCCTTCAACACAGTGGACCACGCGATTCTACTCGATCGCTTGGAATGATGGGTTGGGATCAAAGGGTCAGCTCTGGATTGGTTGGAGATCGCATCTCCACAACAGGACATTCTGTGTTAAACTGGGTGATGTTTTTCTTCTTGGGAGGGGCTCCGCTGGGGGGGTCCCACAGGGGTCGATCCTTGCCATTTATCTGCTACCTCTGGGGTCAATCTTTCGTAAACATGGCCTATCATTCCATCTCTATGCTGAAGATTGCCAGATTTACTCTCCATTGTGTCAGGAGAAAGGTCACTCTATCCAGTCCTTTGTGTCCTGTGTTAACGAGGTGAAGTCTTGCTAATGGCCAATGCTCTGCATATGAATGAGGGAAAGACAGAGCTCATTGTTTTTCACCCCAACAGCAGGAATGTGGATCGTTATGTTGATCTTGGGCCTCTTTCTCCCTACACAAAACCAGTTGTGACCAGTTTGGGGGTGAAAATTGATGCTGGACTTAAATTTGATGCTCACATCAACTCTGTGATCCGGTCCAGTTTCTTTCACCTGAGACACCTTGCAAAAATCAAGCCCATGCTGTCAAGAGCCCACCTGGAGCGGGTACTCCATGCTTTTGTAATTTCTAGGCTTGACTACTGCAGCTCTCTATATGCAGGGTTGTGTCAGTCATCACTGCGTCGCCTACAGGTTGTGCAGAACAGCGCAGCCAGGTTCCTGACTGGGACCAGGAAACGGGACCACATCAGTCCGGTTCTGGCCTCCCTGCACTGGCTTCCGGTTTGCTATCGTTCACAATTCAGACTCCTCGTCTTTGTTTTTAATTTTTTCCAGGGTGGTGCTCCCCCCTACCTGGCCACGCTCCTGAACAGACATTCCCCATCACGCGCTCTGCGCTCCTCTGACCAAGACCTGCTCGTTGTCCCTCGTTCTAGGTGTTGTACTCGCGGGGACCGGGCTTTCTCAGTCCTAGTACCGTCACTATGAAACCAGTTGCCACCCTCAGTTAGGCTGTCCCCATCTCTGCCAATCTTCAAGAGCCACCTAAAAACACACCTCCTCCGCTTGGCGTTTCCTGAACATGTTTGAATTTGGCCCTCTTTTATGTTGACTTTATCTCACAGTTTTCATTGGTTCAATTTTTCCCTTGTTTTACACATTTGTCTTCTACTAGAATGTTTCACCTTTTTTGTAATTTGTAATCTGTATTTTGAATTGCTTTTATTTTTTTATTTATTCACTTTATTTAACTTTGTACTGCACCATGTTAAGCGCCTTGGGCTTCCTGACAGGGTTGCGGAAGGTGCTTTATAAATAAAGCTTTGATTTGATTTGTAATAAATGCATGAACTAGTTTTTCAGCATCACTCCTGGAAAGAATGCTTCTAATCTTAGCAATAATCCAAAGGTGGAAAAAGGAAATCCTACAAACCTGTTTAACGTGGGATTTGAATGAATGTCCTGGTCAAAGATAACACCATTTTTGGTCTTCAAGACAAGCCTATAATCTAACTAACTGATAAGGTTCATCAGGGTTAATGGATAGATATAACTGAGTATCGTCAGCATAACAGTGGAAGTTTATCCCATGCTGTCTAATGATTTTACCAATTGGAAGCATATATATATATGTAGTAAAAAGAATTGGTCCAAGTATTGAACCCTGTGTAACTCAACAAGTAACCCTGGAGTATGAAGAAGATTTGTCATGAATGTTTACGGAACGAAATCTATCAGCCAGGTAGGATTTAAACCAGCCTAGCGCTGTTCCTTTGATCCCTACAACATGCTCAAGCCTTTCTAAAAGAACATTGTGATCAACTGTGTCAAAGGCATGGCCTCCCACCTTGGATTCTCATGTCAGTTCTCTTGTTTGCCCTTTCTATTTGCACCTCAGGAACATTGCTAGCCTGAGTCCCATTCTGTTCCGCTCTTAACTTGAGAATGTTCTCCACACCTCCATCCCTTCACGCTTAGACTACGGCAACTCTCTTTTCACTTGTCCGAGCAAAACCTCCCTGAACCGGCTGCAGGTGGTTCAGAATGCCTGTGCTCGGCTTCTGACAAAATCATCAAAGAGCACCCACATCACCCTGCCTCTCCGGATTCACTGGCTGCTGGTTACCTTTAGGGTTCATTTCAAGATCCTGGTTCTGGTCTATAGGGCCTTACACGGACAAGCACCACCTTACATTGGTGAATTTCTCAGTCCCTATACCCTAAAGATTACAGCCTGATTCATGCTTCTCCGTCTGAGTGAGTGCGGAGACACGCAACGTCCTTGCGGGCCTGCCGGAGAGCTCTGCAAGGACGGATGGAGTCGAGCTCTCTTTTCTAAACATCTGTCAGTCGAGATGGACAACGCAAGCTTGTGATTGGTCAGGACGCCGCTGTTGTCTACAGCGCCGCCACTGCACCCTCAAAAACATAAAGAGAGCCGAGGATAACTAGCGGCAAACACAGAGAAGCTTGAAGAATACCTCGCAAAAAAACTCTAAAAACATTAAAGTTTAATTCTCCCGTGACTGGAGGAGTGAAAAGATATGCAGCAAGCGTTTTATTTGTGGACGGAAATGACAGGAAACGTGGGTTTAGAGGTGGCGAGTGCATGAAGAGGTGGAGGAGGATGAGACAAATTTGTCTGTGTTAAAAAGCCTCTTATATACAAAAAAACATAATATAAACACACCATCTTGGACCGATACATGACAGGATACCACATAACAGCGCTACGCCCTCTGTTGTCCTGCCGGGCAATTGTTTTGCAACACTCTCCAGGAGACGGAGAAGTATGAGAGCAAAACGCTTCCGTCAATCCGTGCGTGTCTGTCCCTTGCGGAGCTGACGGAGAAGCATGAACCAGGCTTAAAGGTGACAGATCATTTGCTGCTGTGGCCCCCAGACTCTGGACCACTCTCCCCCTGAGCCTGAGATAAGCAGACTCAGTGGTCTCCTTTAAGAAGCAGCTGAAAACTCATCTGTTCAAGCTGGCTTTGGTGTTCCTTCTTTCACAGGATCCACCAATTTCCCTCTTCCCTATTCATTTTTCCTTTCCTTACATTTTTTAATTACAATTTTTATTTTTTGTCATTTTAAACTTTTTCAAAATCTTTTTTATATTTTAAATTTTGTGTTTTTGTGAATTGCCTTGTGATTTTTATATTGAGAGGTGCTACATAGAGATTGTTTTCTTTCTTTCCAGCTGTTCTTTGAGCACATAAAATTTTGTGCTCATAATGTCCCAAAAGCCCTGAAAATAGGCCAAATACTAGTGATGCACAGATATGAAATTTTTGGGCCAATATCAATATTAAGATCACTGTTATTACCGATAACCGATATTTGCCGATACCCATATGCTGACATTAATGCTTCTAAAATAAGCAGATTTTGTATAGAATGAAAATTATTAAAGTTGAATTTACGTTATTATGTACACACAACACACACATTTATGGTTCTGAGATGATTTCATTCACTGTTCACATAACTTAACAATTACACATCACCCCTTCATCCTCTGAAACAGGCAAACAAAGGGAGACGAGATGGAAAAAATATCAGTTAATATCAGCCAGGGATGTTTTTTATAAGCACCTTTCTAGATAAAAATCACAAATTTCTTCAAAAGCACATAAAATATAAAAGATTAAAAAAGATAATATGGCAGAGAAAAACTAACGGCATTTAAATGGTTTTATTGCATGTTTATATATGATTCTATATTGTGAGTAATGTGTTGTCAGCCTACAACAGTTCTGTACAGCGTGGTTCGAGTCAGCCCATCTGAGTGTAGATTTGTTCCCATGCCAGCTCCATTACAGAACGTGGGTGCGCCCCTCATGGGTGCTGGGCGAACTTCGATCGCGGGTGAGCACGCGATTTTTGCTTGTGGCAAAATAGCATGAGGTGATCAGTAAACAGTGTAAGGTAACCTGTATGTAGGTCTGAAACGATTCCTCGAGTACCTCGAATAATTCCGAGTACAAAAAAGCCTCGAGTGAAATTCTCTGCCTCGAGGCTTCGTTTAATTCATGTTTAATTAATTCATGGCTTAGCAATCGCCCGGGGTCATGTTTCACCCGGACCGAAATAATCGATGCACATAAACACTGCACTGAATGCACACGCGAGTAGCGAATACAACTTAACTTTCTCTTAAGCCATGGCGGACAACGTGGACCCCGGTGGAGTGCGAAAAAGACAGAAAATGTCAAAGGTGTGGGACCATTTTTCACGTCGTAAGGCGGAAAATGTAGTCCAGTGTAATACTGTAAAATGGATTTAGCCTACAACAACACCACATCCTCCATGCTGCAGCACCTGACCAGGAAACATCCACATGTAAATGTCACTTCTGCAAGCGGACTCGGAAGTCCGCTATATATTCTGCGGACACTGTGAGACTTTTTTGTTTGTAGCACTCAGTTTCAGCTCACACTGTGTGTCTGGTAGCAACACGTCAGACCTAAAAATGTGCTAAAAATAGCAGTTTTTACCAGGGGCGGATTATGGACTGAAGAAGATCCGGGGCTTAACACACGTGACACGCACTAGTCAACATCATATATATATGTCTTGTACCACATAATTTTTAATCTGAAGCTACATATTAAGCATATTCAGGACAGAGTATTGTTCCTGTTAGTGTTTAGTGTGAGATGATAGTAAATATTCCCTTTCTTTCTCCAACAACTTTACCTGATAGTAAGCTAACTTTAGGCAAACCAGCAGCACAACAAATATTTTCAAATAAGACACAAACCTGAGTCACCACAGTCTCATCAAAGCTGGGGTTCTGTCGCGGTACTTTTGGTCTAATAAATTTCCTTATGTCCATCTTCACTCATGCGTTTCAGGCAGAGTGTAGAAAAAACCAGGCACTGCAGAAGAAGCCAGCTGCTGAAGGGCTTCTTCAGTGGTGGAGGCTCAGGCAGGCTGTATACAAACTACTGCCAGCTGCTCCCCCTCTGTTGGACTTTGGTACTGCATGTTACTTCCACGTTTGAGATCCGGGGCATTTCATTAAAGATTCGGGGCTTGAGCCCAAGTAGCCGGGCCTAACGCCGCCCCTGGTTTTTACACAACACGTCAGACTTTTTATTGTGCTGTTATTGACGTCTGTTGTCCCTCGGGATTGCTGCAGGAGGACACGGGTATTTATGAGAGGAAAACAAAAGAAAGTAAATAAATGGTTTTGTGATCAGTATAATTTGACATAACCACGGCAAACATGCTTTCTCGACAATCCTTGTTACTGTGTGAGGAAAAGTGTAGAAATTAAAACGGACGTGTGTTAATAGGGAAATAGCTGGCGAGCTATGTTTGCGCATGCGCCGTGAGCGGTTCTGGTGCTGTTTGGGCCGCAGCCGCTCGCTGTACTACTTCAACAGTTATCCTCCTAGTTTTTGTCTGGCTTGCAGGCTAGTATTCTCACACGAGGGGAAAATCGGCTCAGGTTGTAAACTTACCCCCAAATTCCACTACCTCCGCTCCGCTCCGATCCGCCCCCGCAGCCGCTCGCTTCCAAACTCAATTTTTACTGGTACCCGCTCTACAACGGCTCCGCTCCGGTGCGGGGACCTGAGGTGGGCAAACAAGCATGCGCGGGATTTTCGAGATCTTGCGATACAGTCCGAGCAATAAACGCGGAAGTTAGATCCAAACACCCGTTGTGTGGGAGAAGCATCTAAATGAACTGTTTAATCTGCCCATCATTTGTGTTGAGAGATCAGCAGTGTTTGGATCAACAAAGTGTGACTACTTTGATAGTGGAAACTGTATTTATGGCTTTCTTTTGTGCATTTAAACTTCAGCCGCCATTGATAGTTGTTAAAAGTTGTTAAACCTGAGCATATGAAACAAAAAACGCCTTTTGTTTATCGATTCATTGTGAAAAACGGAAGTTGTGCTTGCTCCTTTTCCTGTTGGGCGGTTGTGATTTCTGTCCATTTACTGTGGAGGTGCTCCGGCGTCCGGCAAAAATAGGATCGATTCTATTTTTGCCGGACGCCGGAACAGAGGGCAGCGCACGGCGCCGCACTGCCGGAGCACGGCCGCAGTAGTGGAATTGCTCTGATTGATTACAATGGGACCGATTTTGCTCCAGCGTTCGTGTCGGAGCGGAGCGGAGGTAGTGGAATTTGGGGGTTATTTTTTGCACAGGCATTTGTTTACTGTGTTGAAGTTTTGAAAACTAATTTTGAATCAAACTTGAAAAATAACTGACAATTGTTTGCTCATTTTAAGAGGTCTTTCATATTATAATGGTTTACAAACACAAAAGGGCCATTTATTAGAGTACTCGATTAATCGATATAAGATTCGATAGAGTACTCGATTACAAAAATATTCGATAGCTGCAGCCCTACCTGTATGCTCCACAGAACCACAACTCAGCTGAAAATGGTGGTGTTGCTGGACCTTTTGCTCAGTTTTATGGCTTTTTGTCAGACAATGAACCAGGAAATGGCTGCAGGCAGTGAAACAGAAAGCAAAAAACGCCAGAGCAACCAGTGACTCCACCCCCTAGTCAATCAGTGGCCAGAAGCACAATGCCGGCCCGAGTCAGCCTTGCCAGGTACCTCAACATAGCAGGGACTAAAAATAGGGAAGAAAGTAGCAGGAAAATGCCAAACCATGCCCTTGGAAACAGTGGTTGGCCGGGCTGCATCGGTCTGAGTTGCTCTGAGTAGTGTTGGAAAACCACCTTAACAATAGGTACCAGTACAATGTAAGAATCAAATTCAGGCCTTGGCTGACATTTTGTGTATCAGTTTGTGGAGTGCTAATTTGAGTTTGGCTAACTGTTTTGTGTTTTTATTAAGTAGTAACCTACTTTAACTCAGTGGCCTTGTGGTATGCCTTGAGACTGGGAGATTGTGAGTTCAAATCTGGTTGTCATTCCAAAGATTTTTTCAGAATTTCACCAGTGTGTGATGACTAATGGGGCTTTAACTTAGGTAATGTGTGTATGTCAGCAGATGAATACCAGCTATAAAGCAGACAAAGGAAGTATTGTACTCTGATTTAAACCAGTAAGTAAAGCTTTACAAGAACATAAATGGGTTGAGACTAGAATCAACAATCATCTTGTGGCATTTCTATGACTGAATGTCTGATTCGGACTTTACCTGAGGACTGATGGAAGGCTCTACTTCCTCCTACTACACTATCCTCCACAATGGGTTTGATCTTCTGTTCATCGCTGTCTTCTCCAGAGTTTCCGTCAGCCTGATCCTCTTCCTCCTCATCAACCTCACTGGAGGAGGTCTGCAGCTTGGAGGCTGCTTTGCTTCCTTTTTCTTTGCGTTTCTTTTCATAAGAGCGCTTTCTATTCGCTGCCTTTTTCTCAGATGTCTTTTCTTCCTCCTTTGTGTTTCCTTGTTTCTTTACGCGGTTAGATCTCCTCTTTGCTACTTTGCTCTTTGTGTCCTCCTGGTCAGAGTCAGAACCAGAAGCATCTAAACTCTCTTGTTTCTTCTTTTTAGGAACCTTTTTATTTTTGTCCTCTGCATCTGATTCAGAGCCATCAGACTTCCTTTTGCGTTTGGATGATTTTTCTGTATCCTTTGTGGATGACTCTGATTTGAATACACGCATTTTGGTTTTTGTGTCTTCCTGTTCCTCCTCTGAGCTGTCGCATTTTGCAGCTTTCTCCAAGAGTGCGTGAGGAACTTCATCTGAGTCTGAGTCTTCTCCCACCTCTTCTGGATTCTTGGTCTTTTTGCCACCCTTTTTGGCACTGCTGGATTTCTTTGATGATTTGGCCTTGTTCTTCTTGTCTTCTTCTGATTCTGACTCAGAGGACTCTTTCTTGTTCCGTTTCTCTGACTGTTTCCTTAAGGGGGTGGTTTTTACTCTTGCAGAGTGACGGGTGGGTGGTGGGCTGCTAGTCCCATCTGCAGAACCAGAGCTTTTCTTGTCCCCACCATCTTCCTCACTCTTGATTGGCAGCTTTGCAACTTTATCTCTAGTTTTGGACCTTGAAGACCTAGAATCACGGCTTGTTACGACTGGTACTGGAGTCAGTTTGACTATCAGATTTTTTACTTTGGGCTGTGGGTTCTGGGACTCCGTGTTGTCATTTGACATTGAATCCACATCTTTGACTGTATTGCTGTCATTGAGCGAGAGCATGGACGAATCTGCAAGGCTCTCCACCATCTGAAAAAGCTCCTCAGGAACCGAAGGAGGCACTGACATGATGTCCTGATCTAAGGACATTTCATCCGCTGGCATGAGCTCATCATTACAGACCTCAGTTTTAATAACCTTTGTGATTTCATCGGTTTCTGTTTCGTGATCATGCATTTCAATGTTGCCAGACACTTCACTGCTCATGTTCTGCTGGTCTGCCTTGTCCATGTCGTCCACTGCTTCTGTCTTGCAAAACAAACCTGTTTCATCAGGCTGATCATTGTCCGTCTCCTCCATTGTCTCAGCTTTACAGATAAAATCTGTTTCACCAGACTGCCCTTTGACCTTCTCTTTAGTCGTTTCTTCTTTGCAAACTGTTTCACGGAGCGACTCCTTGCCAACCTTTTCTGTTTTCCCTCTTTTACGAACTAAACCTGTGTGATTAGATGTCTGTTTGCTCATCGCTTCGGTCGTTTCTTTTTTGGGAACCAACTCTGTTTCATCAAGCTGTTCTCCCATTTCTTCAGATGTTTCTTCTGGGGAAGCCAAGTCCATGTCATCAGGTGACTCCTTCATCTCTTCTGACGAATCTCCATCACAAATTGAATCTGCTACAATATTTTGCTTCTTGTCCTCTTTAACAGCATAAGCCTCATGCTCTGAATCTCCAACACCATCCATGAGATCATTTTCGGCAGGCTCAGCACTATTCAGAATCTTTGTCACAGTATGATCCTCATTGCCATTCTGTAACTCCATGCTCCTGAATTCTGGCTTTAAAGCTTCCTCCAAAGCACCGTGGGCCTTTTTCAAATCAGACAGCACTGCCTTGAAGGCTTTCAAATGCCGATACCTGATGGACTTGTCTGCCTGATCATCAGTCGCCTGCTGGATGAACTGGATGAAGGTATGATTCAGACCGGTTGTGGTTTCAACAAGCTTCTTTGCTTTCTTTATGAGCTCTTTGGGTACCTGCAGGTTTTTATAAGAGAAAGTCATGGTCCCTGAGCCTTCGGTGTGTTCTTTTCCATTAGCAACTGCTTTGTGCTCTTTAGGCGATTTCCTCTTGTCCCGTTTTGCCTCACGCTGCTCTGTTTTTTCTTTTTTTTTTGGTTTACGTTCATCACTTCCATGTTTCTGTATTATGTGGTGGCATTTGGAGACCAGATCCAGGAGGGGCTCCGACTGGCACACGTAGCAATGCCACTTTGAGTCCTCATCAGTGATGCTCGACAGCTCCTTCCTGCCCAGGTTACGGAGAATGCACTTCTTGCAGAAGGCGTTGCTGCAATAATCACAGCAGATGAGATTTCCTCCTTCAGCACACCACCTGGGGAGAAATAGAACACTGAAAAACCAAACCAAACAACCAACAAAATACAAAATTAAAAGAGTGTAAAAAGAGTAATCATAAGACTGACTTTTAAAGGATCCCTTCATAACTTCTATTAAAGACAAACTCTTCTACAACCTCAAGTCAAACACTCCATGTAAGTCACTAAATGATAGTGTTTAGGTTTTTTAGTGCGTTATTTGTTTTTCAATCCATTACAAAAATCATGTTTTTCAATATTTCAACACTTCCTCAGATCAATAATACAAGATGTAAAAACGGGCCGAATAACATTCCATGGGTCGTCTTTACATGAACAAGTACCTATGAAGTCACCTCTGACTGACATCATCAGGGTATATGCAGGAATTTCAAAATTAAATTTAAGACTTTTTCAAGACTTTTTAAGACCTTGTAAAAATAAAATCAAGACCATCGCAAAGAACTAATCAATTGTTAAACACTAATATACTGATTTTAAATACTGCATCGCTTCGTTTTCCACTTCATGTTGGGTTACGACACATCCGGGACAGCGAGGCTGTAGCAATAATACATAAAGCCACGTGGTACAAAAATGCAAACCGCGCACATAGATGTACAAAATATATATATTTTTGTTTACATGCATCTATTTTTCATAGGTAAAAACAGGAAAACTTTAACATTGAATGGGGAAAAAAACAGAGAGAATGACGTTTAAAAAAAGGGACCTGTCCGAAAGCCTTCAACTTGAAATGCCATATTTCCCAGCGTCCCTGAACACATCATCTCTGAAGCCGACACAAGCATCAGCTGCTGTTCAGCGGTCTCACACAACAGCCTGTGTTTACCTAATACGGAGATTTACCTTGGTTATTGTCGGGTGTGCATTCCATGAGTGAAAAGTAAGTTTCATTATTTATTAATTCAGATTATCCTGCTTAGTTCTTGCCCGTTTCATGCCAACTACAGCAGGCATAATTATCGCTTGTTAAGACTAACTAGTGTCTATTAACCTTTGTATTTGGTGAAAGATGTTATTAGTTGGTTCGAATGCATGCTACTTAATGTTGTAAAACTATTTCATTTGTGTGGGATATTTCATTTACACAGGAATGTTGTATTCTCTTTCTAATCAGAAACCAGTTCATCAAATAAACTGATTAAAGATTCTCTGACAGAGGCTGTCCATGGTGTCCCGACCTTTAAGAACCACTACAAATCCAAATGAACAGGACCAAACAGTTCAGTTGTGTGGATGTAGTTTGGATTTTCTTGAGTTTGTTAGAACCTATTGTGGTGCAGCTATAGCTCATAGCTGCGAGGTTCTGACTGTCTCTTTATATTTTTCTTTTTTTATTGTATTTCATTAAACAAGTTCTATTAAAAACAAGCAGAGAATTTTTGAGATTTTACATTTCGGTGCTTATTTTAGTGCTTGAAGATTTTAGTTTAAAATAAATCTCTCAATTTTTTTTCCTAAACAGTTGCTTTTATGACATGTTAAGCTTTTGAAATTAAATCTAAATCCAAAACAATCTTCTGATATATTCTCTTCATATATTCTCTTACCAGCACCAGAGAGCATTAAAGAGTGACAAATATAGTAACTTGGTTTATATCATGATTTATATTGATTATCCTATCGTGATAGGAATTGTTTTCCATATCGCCCGGCCATAAATCTAATTCTGTACGGCAGCCAATTTTTCAAATCATATTTTTGATCAAAGACTGAAAATATGAAAAACAAGACTTATTTTGTTTCATGTATTTTTGTGACAAAAAAATGAAAAACACCCAATTACTTTTATTTGACCCATGTTCTGATTATTGTTTCCAAACCAAAACTTGTTGGTCGACAAGTACATGAACCTCTATTGGCTCTTAAGCCTGGTTTATGCTTCTCCGTCAGCTCCGCAAGGGACAGACACGCACGGATTGACGGAAGCGTTTTGCTCTCATACTTCTCCGTCTCCTGGAGAGTGTTGCAAAGCAATTGCCCGGCAGGACAACAGAGGGCGTAGCGCTGTTCTGTGGTATCCTGTCATGTATCGGTCCAAGATCGTGTGTTTATATTGTGTTTTTGTGTATATAAGAGACTTTTAACACGGACATATTTGTCTCTCATCCTTCCACCGCTTCATGCGTTCCCCACCTCTAAACCCACGTTTCCTGTCATTTCCGTCCACAAATAAAACGCTTGCTGCGCATCTTTTCACTCCTCCAGTCACGGGAGAATTAAACGTTCATATTTTTAGAGTTTTTTCGCGAGATATTCTTCAAGCTTCTCCGTGTCTGCCGCTAGTTAAACTCGGCTCTCTTTGCAATGGCGGCGCTGTAAACAACAGCAGCGTCCTGACCAATCACAAGCTTGCGTAATCCGTTTCGTTCGACGGATGTTTAAAAAAGTGGGCTCGACTCCGAGCGTACTTGCGTGCCTGCCGGATCCCTACGCAAGGACGGATAATGGCGTTGCGTGTCTCCGCACTGACGCAGACGGAGAAGCATAAATCAGGCTTTACACACAAGCATCAGCTCCACTCCGCCTGGACCGGGTTGGCAGTGTTCTCATTTGGGTAGCCTTGAATATTCTGAGCATGCAAACATACATTTTTTCAGCTCTCTTCTCGAGGAGGTCTGCCTAGAGCTGAACAGGGCTGACACACCCACTGCTGACCGATTGGCTGGCTCAAAAGCGCGCCTACTATTAGAGGGAGCTTCAGATTGGTGGATAGAATCAGCCCGCAGGGGCTTCCCGTATGCGCGATTCCTTATCATTCTGGATGCTGTGGAGTTAACGAGCCTCTGACTGAAGCTGTTTTTCTGTCTCTCACTGCTGTAAGGAGGCACGCGCACACGCACGCACACACAGTGCTGCAAGACACAGCAAACCAGGATGCAATACCAGAGTCAGAGTCTCCAAAAGCAAGAGTGCTCAGGTTGCTTTTGTTAAATAATGGAGACACAGTGCACTTCTCCGTGCTCTTTGCCCCGCCCACATGCTCAGAGATACGCTCAGGACATCACAGACCGCCCGTGTGCTCAATCACGGCTGCATTCCTAAGGCAGTATGAAACGAACGAGGCTGGGCGTAGCAAAGTGGAGCCGATGCAAGGCCTAAGTCTATTATTCAGCCTGTTGTTACTTTATAAAATGTTGTACCTGCATTGTTCATCCATCCCATCGGAGTCTCTGTTGATGTCATCACTTGAGTAGAACTTGAAGCATGGCTAAAATAAAAAAAAAAGAAACATTATGTCATGACACTTAGTGAGAAGGTAAAAGTGAAGCATCTTTGTGCAGGTTAGGAGAATGCCAAGAGGGTATCTGAAGAATCCTACCTTGCAGATCAGAACTTTGAGGACAGGATGCTCAAACACAGAGTTAGGCTGGAACTGGTTAACTTGTTTTCCACAAGCGGTGCAGCTAACCTTCTTCTGCAGGGTATCATCTATAGTGAAATAAAGAACGTTTTCTTCTTAGCCGTTTACCCTAAAAACATTTGAATGTAGCCCCAGCTGTCAACACTAATTTTTTTTAACTCTTTTGTTTAGTTTCTAAACAAAGAAAAATAAAAATCACCTGTTTTTTTGGGTTTGAAATCCACTCTGACCTTCATGGCACCTTTATTTTCATTCCCACTTGGTCTCATCACTAAAGTACCTAAAAAAATCAAATGGCAATCACAAAGAAATCTGCTGCAATTTTAGCATTAGTAATAACCATTAAACTCAATGTTTCATACCTTTTGACCCACTGCCAGTGTTACTGTCAGAAGTGGCTGGTTCATGATCACTTTCATCAGAAGCATCAGATTCATTCAGTGCTTTGTGCCTGGTTACAGCAATGGGCTTTCTAAGACATGTTAGCATGCAGCCATATTAGTTCAAACCACTCAACTTCATCATGACTGAATGCAATTGGTGCTGATGTGTTCATGTCTCCTCCTCACCTCTTGTTGCGAGAAGATGAAGGTTTCATGCTTTCTGTTGAGCTTCCAGGCTGCTGAGGAACCAGAAATGATTTTAACAGCCTTGTAATAAAAACATTTAAAATGGAAGTTTAAACATCCATGACTGACAGTGAGGTAACACTTACCTCATCTCCTTTCTCCCCCATTTGGTCTACTTGCGATTCAGAAGAAGCTAGACTCATTTTACCTGGAGACACGGGAAATGTATCATTGCAGGAACACAGCAGTGCATTAAGCTATTATGCTAGCAGACTTAGCAGGGGTTATAAACAAGTCAACAGCCAAACTGTTTCTACTCAGTCCTTCCTTACTTAATGTACAGCTACTAAAATTACCATGAGCACCACCATCCATCACACAGGTTATAAACAGAACTTGCTTCTGTTGTCTTCTCATTTATTAACTCACGGTATTGATAACACAAAAATTTACTGTATTATTATAACTGTATGTAAAAAACCTGTCTTCCAAAAAAGTTATGTTTTCTTATTGCTTTTATTATACAGGACATAAGATGAAAAAAAATCATAAAAACAATTAATGCATCACTTTAAAATAATTAGGGCTGTAGCGAAGCCTCGACGAAGTCGACGGCTCGATTCTAAAAATTTGTCGACGTCAGATCCGGAAGTCGACGCACCGCGCCCACTTGTTGCATCCCCAGGAGTTTGTAAATAGAGGAGGAATCTGCCTGTTTTTCCTCTAGTTCGCCCTCTTCTCCGCCTTCACTAACATCTCCGCCAAATACCGAAGACCCGGAACAACGTCCGTCCACTACTAGATTATTTTCCTGTTTTGCCCGCCTTCGTCTCCCGGCAACAGACAACAACTTCCGGGGTCAGATGCGCTGCTTCGTGTCTATCGCAGATGTAGAAAATCACCGGGAGCGCTTCTCCCTTCATTAAGGAGCTTCTTTCAGACACGAGGAGAGCTGTTTTGGTGGTAGCAGTCTCTCCTCCGTGCTGGTCTGTTTGCTGCTGGGTGTTTTTGGTTTATTTAAACTTGGTAACTTGAACTTAATGTTGGTAAAGCTACTGTTAGCATCTTCGCTAACAGCTTCTTGCGTTGGGATAAGCTGTTACGTTTTGGTTTAGAGTTCATCTTTTTTGTGGTGTAGATCTCCCTTTTATTACATTTAGAGTGCTGTGGGTTTTCGGTTTAGTGTAAAATATCACCTGAGTTTGGTTTAACCCGTAAGACCACTCGCCTCACGCACATAAGTGACCAAAACAAAGCAGCATGGAGACACTCCATCTTCTACCACCTCTCAGGCAGCAGCCTGCACTCCCAAGTTCTACACATCACCAGAACATAACCAAACAACACAATAAACGCAGTGATATACAAAATGGAAGGCCTGTAGTGTTTATTCTCTTACAGTAAGAATTTATCAATTTTTTTGAGGAATTTATTTGAGATTTTCTGGTTTTTGTTAATTGTGCAATAGAAAAATAATCATTAGATTAATTTTCTAAATAGTCATTAGAATAGTCGACTATTCGATAAAATAATCGTCAGAATAATCGTTTTAAAAATAATCGTTTACCCCCAGCCCTAAAAATAATTTAAAAGCATCATATTCCAGGACAGAACAAAAGGTTTCATGAAATTTATAGTTTTGACAAATTTCGTCTTGCTGCTGTGTTTTGTCGCACGATTGATGTGGGTCTACTTCCAACCCTAAAAGACAATCAAGTATAAAATTATTCTAAATATCGAGTTGGATAGCTGCTCTGCTCCAAATCTCCTCATGTGAGACATTAAAAAGGAACCGAACCTCAAACAGATAAAAAGCAAAAAGTCAACAGATATATTTATACAAGTTTTCATAAACCGGTTTAATATTTATGGAATTATTATTAATGGAAATACAGTCTAATGACATTGTGGGACCAGTGGGCTATATCTTTAGAAAATTGTAAATCCAGCATGTGTAAACTGTTTGTTATGAATCGCCACTGATCACACCAGTCTTCCTTTCACTGTTTCTATGTATTCACTGTTGTTGATTTATTGTTTTTGTTAGTTGTGGTTTTAAATCTCAGATTTCAGTTATCTACACATTTTACTACTAAACTTCATACAGCGTGAGTTCTACATGCTGCTTTTGACCTTATCACGTGTTTCTGCTGTTGTTACACAACAACCCCCTCAGAAGATCATTACGGCCTCTACGAACATACCTTTTGTTTTTTTGCCTCGTGGAGCACTAAACTTCCGGTTCATAACAGCCGCTGGCATCACGTTAATTCAGACGAGATAGACTGGGCTGATTGTTTTAGCCTTATAATTTATGTATCTATTTCATTTTGATAACAAATAAATCTACATGATGCGGCTGCCACTTTCATTTGTTGAGCTCTAACTCGTCTAATACTTTTTGTTTTTAGCTACATCAGAGCTGATTAGTTAGCCATGACGTGATCAAATGTCAGTCCCAAAGGCACCAAAACCCACAATTTAAGCAGAGGTGTAGAATAAATTCCGAACCAAAATTTTACAGTTCCAGCTGAGAAACTCCTTAATCCCCAACAAAGCCAATGACAGCCCAGAAACTCAAATAAACGAGATGTGAGGCAACCGCTTGCTAACATCTGCGTGTTTAGCGCTTGGTTTGCACTTTACCGCAAAATCTCATTGTCCCACTTTTTCCGGCCTGGCAACGCTGCATTCTCGCCTGTGCATGCAGGGACTGGTGCATGGGCATGCAGCAATGCATGGAGGCCTTTTCCGTGGCACAAACTGCGCCCTACATGCAGACCGGGTCTGCCTTAACATCCGAAGTAGCCGCCGCTACACAACGTTTAGACGTTGACAACCCAACGTAAATTTTCGCGATTTCATAAATTATTAATGCCATAACGTTTTATTTGCATTGAACAACATTTCACGTTTTCACACGAGAGCACTGGCCAGTGCACTGCACGGACTTCAGCGTTGCCGGTTGCGCAGCTAGAAGCAACATCTCAGATAGCTTAGCTTGCCGTTAGCAAAGATGTAACTGAGACCAACGCAAAAAACAAACAGTATAAACAGCGTTCCTACCGGCTTTTCAGCGTCGTCATTTCCTGACAAAACCAGAGTGGTTTGGTTTAAGCTTTAGCAAACTCCCTTTATTCCAAAACGCAAAATATTCGATGGTGCGGAGGCAAAAATTAAAGATAAAAACCGAAATAACTCCGGTCAGGAGAGACAAAGCAAAGGGACCATCTTGCCGGATGATTATGGACGCGGTAAAATGGCGCATCCAGTCTCCATCATGTGAGCGTTTCTATTGGCTGATCGTGGAAGCGCGCCTGCGCCTGTGATTGGTCCAGGGATCCGGCGGAAGGAGGGAAGGATTTCCTAGAGAATGTGGGACAGGCGATAAAGCAAGCTGTTGTGACATATAACCACACCACTTCCTCAGGACCGTACTCATCCCAAGACGAGGATGTGTCTAACACGCTATAAGTTTTTATGCTGTTAAACTTGGACCTGTTTGGTCACCATTAGGGGGACTTGATTTTAAAATGATTTTTTTTACATTCTACTTTTAGTTTTTTTAATTTTATTCCAGAAGTGGGGAACCCTGGTCCTCAAGGGCCGGTGCAGGGCCAGATTAACACTTTGTTGTACCCTGGGCAACAATATTCAAGGGCCCCATCATCACGACCCAAGGATCACCATAATATGGTCACATACAGAATATATTACTGTAATATGCAGTAAATATACTCAATACTTGAATGCCTGACATCACGTAACCGCTCAGGGTAACCTTTGACCCACCTTGTGTGGACTGACCAATGAGGAGAGGGTCTTAACTTGAGGCCCTCTCTTCATTGGTCGTCTGCATGAGACTGACTCTCAACTGACGTTCAGTCATAGGCAGCGAAGCGTCTCTGTGCAGCGCAAAAGCCCGGGTGGACAGTTTGTTTAATACAGGGTGACCATATCTCCATTTCCAAATAAGAGGACAGGGGATCTGTGCCTATGATGTCACACCTTGGCCCATATGGGACCCTTTTTTTTGTAAGAACTAAATTAATATCAGATTCTGCCAATGAAAGGGCTCTAAAACAATTCATATGTCAATATTTTGCATGTTTATTGCAAAATCTCATTTTTCTGCTTTAGTGCTGCAATAAGGTTTTATTAATAATAAATTATTATACCTTTTGTTTTATTACAGCATCGGTACACTTCCTGTGCACAGATTATTAAAGATGCTTGTTTCAGCTGTGAGATTAGACGATAGGATCAATGATAAAATAAGTTGTCACACACTCCATGGAAACTTCCAGAGAATCCACAAATAGTGGCTTTGAAATGGTTTTGTTACTTTTAGCAAGTTTAGAAAAGCAGCAGATGAGACCGCGTGTCTGATAAGTTAGTTTATCATCTGATAATGTTAGAACATGTCAGTAATGTCTGAGGAGCTTTTATAAGCACTTTATAACTAACACTACTGGACAGGGTATGGATTACACAGAGGCTTCTGGGGAGCCCAGTTATGGGGGGTGGGGGTGGGGTCATTTTGCCTTGGCCCCCAAAATGTCTTGAAACGGCCCTGGGTGTGTGACTGAGTGTTGAAGGTGATCTGAATTGTATCAGATGTATAAATATGACATGTGTATAACTTATTGTTTTATACAGGTAAAAACGTGTAGTGGAGATAAATCTACCTACATTTTACTTTGTTTTCTTGTTTTTATTTAACTATTTTCATGTCCTGTCTGTCTCTCATCTTCCTGCATCTCCTCTAAACTCTCCAGAAAAACTGCTGCCTGGATTCTTACTTTTTCACCTCATCAGTTACTTTTGAGCAGATCAAAGGGATCTCCTGACCACAAAGCGGAGAGCGCGTTTCGTTGCTGCGTCAGTGAGGTGATATCACCGCAGTGCAGGTGATGAGCTCCGCAGTAGCAGAGCGCTTCAGGCACAAATAAGACAAAATAGAGAACATGTGCGGACATGAACGATCGTGTGCTAATTATAGTTTTTTGGTTGCGCCACTTTGAGAATGGACCATGCGCTGGAAGCAGCAGCCTGAGCGCTGCACAACAACACGCTGTGCCGCTTTCTGTGCTCTCTGCTCAAAAGAGTCCATAAATGATGTAATATAGGTAGAAAACTTTTTTCCGGCTCCTCTGGATGTGTAGGATATCCAACTCCCCCATAATTCGATCCCTGCTCCTGGATGAAAAGCCGGACATTTTCATCAATACAAGAACCCCCAGTCCGGACGCCCAGACAGAGAGTGAAAAGTGGACATGTCCGGGGAAAACGGGACGTACGGTCACCATAGTCCTCATAAAGCGGGAGATTACAGATACAGTATTTTGCTCGTGCCCTTGCTGCCCTGGGCCCTTTAAAGTTCGTGGGCCCTGGGCAATTGCCCAGTTGCCCGTATGGTTAATCCGGCCTTGGCCGGTGTCCTGCATGTCTTTGCTCCAACACTTCTGATTCAGTGGTTGATTCACCTGTTCAGCAGCTCATCAAGCTCTGCAGAAGCCTGTTAATCACCTGCTGATTGAAATCAGGTGTGTTGAAGCAGGGCTGAAACTAAAACATGCTGGATACCGGCCCTCGATGGACCAGGGTTCCCCACCCCTGTTTTATTCTAAGACCTTTTTGAAAAACTACAAATTATTCAACATTGATTGGTTTCAGTGTACAAGAGGTCCTAGTAATCCAAATATCTACGGGAAATAAGAAATAACAAAGCCACTGAACCAAATATTGAGTCTATCTCCCAGTTTTGGTCCTCCATCACATCCCTCACTCATGGTGTCCCACAAGGTTCTGTGATGGGGCCCCTACTCTTCCTCCTCTGTCTGCTTCTTCTTCATTACGTCCTGAGCTCCTTCAAATGAATCTCCTACCGTCTTTATGCAGATGACACCCAACTGTACATCTCATTTAAGCCGCATGAGATCTCTAAGCTGCAGTTGTTACACACCTGCTTAGACTCTATTAAAATCTGGATGGCTGGGAGCTTTCTGCAGCTAAATGAAGATAAGACTGAGATCCTCATCTGTACCCCAGGCAAGCTGGTTCTCAGTCAGAGACTTTCTTGGTCAGCTCTCTGCTCACACCAAACCCTCTGTCAGGAATCTTGGTGTGACCTTTGACCCAGCTCTCACCCTGGATTCTCATGTCAGTTCTCTTGTTCGCTCTTCCTTCTTCCATCTCAGGAACATTGCTAAGCTGAGTCCCATTCTTTCCCGCTCTGAACTTGAGACAGTTGTCTACACCTTCATCTCCCCTGAACCGTCTACAGGTGGTTCAGAATGCCTGTGCTCGACTTCTGACTAAGTCCTCCAAACACACCCACATCACCCCACTTCTCCTCCAGCTTCACTGGCTGCCGGTTATCTTCAGGTTTCGTTTCAAGATCCTGGTTCTGGTCTATAAGGTCTTACATGGACAACCATCATTGGTTATCTTCTTAGTCCCTACACCTCCAGCAGGTCCCTGAGGTCCAGTGATCAAAGCCTACTATTTGTACAGCAAAGGTGACAGATCATTTGCTGCTGTGGCCCCCAGACTCTGGAACTCTCTCCCCCTGAGCCTGAGATCAGTGGACTCAGTGGTCACCACCCTCTCTTTATTCTGCTCTTTCTACCCACTCCGCCTTTCCCAGGATCCACTAATGTCCCTCTTTCCTATTCATTTTCTCTCTCCTTTTCCTTACATTACTTTTATTTTTTTAATCACAATTTTAATTTTATTTTCTCATTTTAAACATATTTTTAATAATTTTTTGAAATATTTTTTATACTTTGTTTATTTTTTGTTTGGCATTGGTTTTATTGGAAATTAAGAGTTAAAAATGTTGATATAATGTATATTGATGTAGTAATGTTGATATCAAACATCCTTTCTTGTAAGCCAAAGTGTACAGATTCATAAACATTTGCTTCATTTGTCAAAACTCATTTTAGTTATGGGTTTCTTATTAACAATAAAAAAAACTAAACAATGTTTAGAATGTTTCCCAGTGATGAAACAGTGAAATATGTAAAAATATTCAAAGCAGGCATTTACATGGCTGATAAACAATGCAAGCTAATGCACACATTGTGGTGCAAATGCTTGAAATATATTTCTTATAAGGTTGTTCACCGAGTTTGAGTTGGGCACCCACAGAACATTTTAATAACGGTGGCTAGACATGTCATGGCGGGCGGCAATCTTTTGACCCACGACATGCAGAATCACCACACAGGAACCGGTAAGTAAGTAAAACGACTTTATTATGTACTGAAGGGCAACGAGGGGAACAGACGACGGGCAGGCTGGCAGCAAGATTTCAGGATGGAACTCTGAGGAGGGAGACAAAATGAGTATATGGAGGAATGACGGAGAATGATATTGGGAGTGGAGCTTACTGATTGCAGTAGTGGTGAGAACCTCCGGAGGGACTGGTCAGGTCCGGGTGAGCAGGAAAGCTCCAGAAGGTGATGGGACTGTTGGTCCAGAGAGTAGGTAGGAGCAGCGGTTTGGTGGAGGCAGGTGAGCGGCTGAGAGCGAGCGGCCAGGGGAGGAGACGGCGTGATCTGGTGTGCAGGAGTCCAAGCTGGTTATGGAGGTGGTGGAGTGTGAAAGAGAAACCTGGAGCAGAGCAGGGGAGGATTATCAGGGTTTCTTCTGACGACAGAAATCAAGCAGAGCTTCAAATACAGGTTAGTGACTAGGAACTAGAAATTTCACAGGATCAAGACAGGTTAAGGCTAGAGCTACCCAAGATAGAGTAATCATCCGGCGAAGTGAAGTGCCACACTGCTCCTTAAATCCCCTGGGCCGTAATGACTGGATTGGCTGCAGCTGGAGACTCTCAGACTCTCAGACACGCCCACCTGAAAACAATGCTCAGAAAATACAGGTGAAATGCAGGAGGCTCACCACGGACCGTGACAAGACAGGCCAAAGAAAATTTTGGGGTGGCACACCACACTGGTTCTTGTGACTCTGGGAGAGTTTAGCCTGTGGCGATACATTGCTCCTTTATTCTTTTTTATTAAAGACAATATGTATCAAAAACACTTTACTTAAATTTGAGAAACACAAACATTTCAGAAAATACATTTCAGTTATTTTAAATGTCATTTCCTAATTTATTTTAGAATTGTATATTATTTTATTTTTTATATGTTATTTAGTTTACCGGTTGCTGTCTTTACAAAACCTATGGAGATGTAAACTTTCTTTTAACCCTTTGCATTATGGTCACTACAGTGGACAGGTACTCAAAATTGTTATTTATTTATTTTTGCTAGTAAGCGCAGCTGTTGAAGACTTTATTGCAATTGAGCCCTTCCATTTGGACTTCAGTAAGTCAAGCCAACATATTTCGTGTTCAGAATGCACTCTGTCCACTGAGGTGGACATGTAATAAACTATGTGTAAATTAAATGTTGCAAAAAATATGTAAATAGGAAATTTGTTTCATTCACACCTAAAGATGAATGAAATTTTTTCATAATTCATGCATCAAAGCAGCAGAAACTTATATCATATTGTTATTCTGATTATTTCTTTACTCATTAATTGTATATGTTTAATTGGGTTTTACATTTATGTCTAAGATGAATTTATGGTTTGATTTAAAATTAATATGATTTATTAACACTGGTCTGTCTTGTGGACAGTAATTTTTTGGGGGCCATGGCCACCCCTTGGGGGCGCCACTGTTCTAATAAAATACACTAGAAGAATTAGGTGTTGTAATGCAGCTAACGCGAATATCTTTGGAAAGTTAGGTGTTATTCAATAGTCATGAAAGCCCTCCCCTGTTAGTATTAGGTCATCATAAACACGATGATCAGAAGTAACTTCAGATCAGCTTGTCTTAGAGCTTCTGTAGGAAATGAGTAATTAGACATTTTTTTCTCATTGAATAAATTTCATGTTTTAGGTTCTGCATAAAAAATAACTTTTTGTTAAACGTTGTAAACAATCATACACCTTTATAATAAAAATAAATAATTAATTAAAAATAAATTGCACCTTTATTTATTTTTTGTTTTATAGTTTGTCACAAAGCTGTTCTTTAATATTTTAAAGCTAAAATAGCCTGAAGATGGAGCTTGCATCTCAAGCTGAAGATTTTGTCTTTTTGTGTGGTGAAAGGATACAAAAATGCCAACTCTCAAGACATGAGATGATATGCATGTGTTAAATTATGCTAAGATAATGCATGGAGCTTGGCTTTGCTTTTACGTCAGCTAAACCCAACTAAGTTTTCTTTCCAACCAAAATTCCATCTACGTGATTGGGTTTTCTACATTCAATTCAAGTTTATTCAAGTTTATTAATATAGTTCCAAATCACGACAAGAGTCGTCTCAAGGCACTTCACATGATAAACATTCCAATCAGTTCATTATGCCAATCAGAAAAAAGTTTCCTATATAAGGAACCCAGCAAATTGCATCAAGTCACTGACTAGTGTCAGTGACTTTACAGCAATCCTCATACTAAGCATTTAGCGACAGTGGAGAGGAAAACTCCCTTTTACCAGGAAGAAACCTCCAGAGAATCCTGGCTCAGTATAAGCAGCCATCCGCCACGACTCACTGGGGATCGAGAAGACAGAGCAGACACACACACACACACACACACACACACACACACACACACACACACACACACACACACACACACACACACACAACACACAACATATATACCAAGTAATGTTTCTATGGTTATTGCAGAGGTCACCACTGATCACTAGGGTGTGCTGTGATCAAACCTGGAGGGAAAAAGGTGTATTCAGGGATGTGCCTGAAGTCACGTACATGTGACTATCCCCTTCAGGGACGTGCCTGAAGTCACGTACATGTGACTATCCTTGACTGTACATACTGCTGCTTCTCATTTGTATTGCTGCTGCTCAACCATCACACTGCTGTCTATCCATGCTACTGTTAAACTTGTATCCAGGGTCCGAAATTAAATTTTTGACTCACCGGCCAAGTTGGCCGGTAGATGATGAAAATCTACCGGCCAAGCATATTTTTACCGGCCAAAATTATAAATGATTTAGATCTACCTAAAGCATGTAATTCTATATTATGTTGATTCCAAACAGAGTGACAAAATAATTAAAACATCAATTAATAAGGAAAACAACTCTTTTGTCACTTTTACTATTTATTTATTTATTTTTAGAGATGTTTTTATGAACTCTTTCATTGAAATCTAGTCAGACTCCTTGCTTTCTCTGTCCATGAAGTCTGGCCTCCTGCTTCTGACACCGTCTTTGTGCCAAAGCATTACAGCCTCATTTGGGTCATAGTCCTTGATCTCTGGAGAACACAGCTTCACCATGAGAATATCTGAAAGTGTGTCAGGGCTAGGGTTGTCACGGTAACCGGTGTAGCAGTAAACCCCGGTAAAAAAGTTGACAATAAATAATAACAGTCTTGTTTAAAATAAAAAAAAATATATATAAATATATATATAATCTCGGTGGGTTACCGTGGCTGCGGCGTAGGCATGGTGACCCTTACCAGCCACCGTATCATCTGCTAGAAGTTGCCGGCGGCACATGCGCACTTTGTTGTTTACGACCAAAACTTTCTTTAAGCTAAAGCTGAAATAATGGCAGGAGGAGACGGCAGCACTTGGGACATTTATTATCCCTCAAAGAAGACAAAGTCGGATGTATGGGCATTTTTTGGATATTTGAAGAATGCCGAGGGCCAGCTGTCTGTGAAAGGCAGCAACGCTACGTGGCCATCATAATGTAGCCGCTGTCTCACGACTCCACCGTCTCCAGTTCGCCACTTTTCACAAAATCTTCTGGTTGCCACTGGACCTGGTGGTTTTTCTTCCAGTTCGACGAGTTTTCATTTGGAAGGCTAGCTGACTCCAGTTAAAAACCGCCACATTTCACCGCTAGTTTTAACACGAAGCTAACTGCTAACTTGATAAACTGATTGAATGGGATAGGTGGAAATGACGTTGGATGCGGCGTTCACGTTTCGCGTACGTTTGTGTAAGTTGCATGCAGGCGGGAGGAGTATCAGAAATCCGTGGAAGACGACTGATAAACATAACTAATTTGGTGCAAACATTTACTCGCCAGGTGGCAGGTAGAGCTCAAAAATTTACTCGCCAAATGGAGCAATTTACTCGCATTTGGCGAGTGGCGAGTGCTAATTTCGGACCCTGCTTGTATCTGTAAGTCTTCACCTGCTTGTCAAGCTAATGTAATGGTCACATTGTCAGTATGCATGCTAAGCTGCACTGCATTTGTTTACCTATTTTATCGCATAGCTTAGCTTTGGCCATCAGCCCATGCTGCTGTTTCACACTGCCGTTAGCTTCTGCTCACTCAGCTTTGTATGTCACTGCAGGGCTCCTTCATCCTTGTCAACAAAGCCATTAGACATCGACCTGTGGTCGACGCCTCTTCCAGTCCTGTGGTCGACGCCTCTTCCAGTCCTGTGGTCGACCCCTCCTCGGGTCCTGGAGTCGACCCCTCCACCTGTCCAGAGGTCGACATCCCCTCCAGTCCAGAGGTCAACGTCCTCTCCAGTCCAGAGGTCGACGTCCCCTCCAGTCCAGAGGTCGACGTCCCCTTCAGTCCAGAGGTCGACGTCCCCTTCAGTCCAGAGGTCGACGTCCCCTTCAGTCCAGAGGTCGACGTCCCCTTCAGTCCAGAGGCCGACGTCTCCTCCTCCAGTCCAGTGGTCGACGTCTCCTCTTCCAGTCCAGTGGTCGACGTCTCCTCCTCCAGTCCAGTGGTCGACGCCGTTCCCAGTCCAGTGGTCGACGCCGTCTCCAGTCCAGTGGTCGACGCCATCTCCAGTCCAGTGGTCGACGCCGTCTCCAGTCCAGTGGTCAACGCCACCTCCAGTCCCCAGTCCAGTGGTCAACGCAGTCTCCAGTCCAGTGGTCGACGCCGTCTCCAGTCCAGTGGTCGACACCGCCTCCAGTCCAGTGGTCGACGCCGCCTCCAGTCCAGTGGTTGACGCCGCCTCCAGTCCCGTGGTCGACGCCGCCTCCAGTCCCGTGGTCGACGCCGCCTCCAGTCCCGTGGCCGACGTCGTCTCCAGTCCCGTGGTCGACGCCGCCTCCAGTACCGTGGTCGACACCGCCTCCTCCAGTCCAGAGGCCGACGCCGCCAGTCCAGAGGTCGACGCCGCCGCCTCCAGTCCAGAGGCCGATGCCGCCGCCAGTCCAGAAGCCGATGCCGCCGCCAGTCCAGAGGTCGACGCCGCCACCGCCAGTCCAGTGGCCGACGCCGCTGCCTCCAGTCCAGAAGCTGATGCCGCCACCCCCAAGAGCCCGTCGTCGTCTCCTCCTCTGTCCCAGAAGCAGACCCCCAAGAGCCCGTCGTCGTCTCCTACTCTGCCCCAGACGCAGGCCCCCAAGAGCCCTTTCTCGTCTCTTCCTCTACCGCGGACGCAGGCCCCCAAAAGCCCGTTGTCATCTCCTCCTCTGCCCCAGACGCAGTTCCCCGGACTCTACTGGTTCCTGCCTCCTCTCCACCGGTCCCTCGGTTCCTCTTGGCTCTCCTTCCTGGTCCCCCTCCTCCCGCCCTGCTCTGTGTTCCTGTGGGCGTCTGGGATCCGCCCTTTGAGGGGTGGGGGGGTGGGGTGGGGGGGGGTGGGGGGTACTGTCACACCCTGTCTGATCTCCCCATTCTGTTCAGTCATGTGTCTCTGTTAATTGCTCCCATCTGCCTCTCGTTTTCCAATCACCCAAGCTTCCAGCCCTCATGTATTTAAACCCCTTCAGTTCTACGTCTTTTGTCGGTTCATTGTTTCAGTGACCAGTGTGTCATTAAAGACTTTTACCTGTTCTAGTTTGTCTGCCTGCCTTCCTTCCTGACCTGCATGTGAATCCTTGCCTCCGCTTCACTTACTGGCACGTTGTGACAATTTGTTTACCTATTTTATCGCATTGCTTAGCTTTGAACATCAGCCCATGCTGCTGCTTCACACTGCCGTTAGCTTCTGCTCACTCAGCTTTGTATCTCGCTGCAGGGCTCCTTCATCCTTGTCAATAAAGCCATTAGACATCGAGGAGTGGATTTCTTCAGTTACATAGTGATTTCTTAGTAAATATTCTATTTGGTGAGAGATAAACTTCATTGTATTTATCCTAGTGAATCTATAATTAAACGGGTAAACTAGTAGTAGCACATTCAATGTCAAGGAAAGTAAAATGTTATTATCAGGAGAGGGAGAATGTTTAAGTGGTTATCAACAGTGTCCAAGCCAATGACCCCCTCCATGAGGCCACCACAGCTCAGCAGAACATCATTTTAGCTTCTTCTGGGGAGAAAAACACCTAGAGAAAAAATAAAGTTAACAGCTGAAATTGCAGGAAATAATGCAGTTAAAGAGCAAATTGTAGAAGTAGTCGAGTGTGGAAAGTGGTCAGTGTGTCCTCCAGCAGTCTAAGCCTATTGCAGCATAGCTACAGAGATAACTCTGGATTAACCTAGCCTTTTAGATGAAGGCATGTTGAATGCAGGGCAAGAGATAGCAGTCTTTAACGACTGTACACTCCACCTCCCTCTACTCCCCCACTTGTCCAGATCTGGGCTAACATCAGATTTAACCATAAGCCCTATCAAATAAAAATGTTTTAAGCCTAATCTTAAAAGTAGACAAGGTGTCTGCCTCACGGACTAAAGCTGGGAGTTGGTTCCACAAGAGAAGAGCCTGATAGCTAAAAGATCTGCCTCCCATCCTATTTTTAGATATTCTGGGAACCACCAGTAAACCTGCAGTCTGAGAGCAAAGTGCTCGGTTATCAGGTCACTGATGTATGATGGAGCTTGATTATTAAGAGCTTTATATGTGAGAAGGAAGATCTTAAAATCTATTCTGAATTTAACAGGCAGCTAATGTAGGGAAGCTAAGACAGGAGAGATATGATCTCTCTTTTTAATTCTCATAAGAACTCTAGCTGCAGCATTTTGGACAAGCTGAAGACTTATAACTACATTCTGTGGACCTCCTGAGAGTAATGAATTACAGTAATCCAGTCTTGTTGTAATAAATGCATGAACTAGTTTTTCAGCATCACTCCTGGAAAAGATGCATCTAATCTTAGCAATATTCAGAAGGTAGAAAAAGGAAATCCAACAAACCTGATTAACCTGGGATTTGAATGGCATGTCCTGGTCGACGGTAACACCAAGGTTCCTTACTTTGTTCTCCGAGACTAATTTAATGCCATTCAGGTCAGGTGATTGACTAAGCATTTTCCTTTTCTGAATTTCAGGTCAAAAAGTGAGAACTTTAGTCTTGTCTTGATTTAAAAGCAAAAAGTTTTGAGTCATCCAATTTTTTTTATGTCTTCAAGACAAGCCTGTAATCTAACTAATCGATTAGGTTCATCAGGGTTAATGGATAGACATAACTGAGTATCGTCAGCATAACAGTGGAAGTTTGTCCCATGCTGTCTAATGATTTTACCAATTGGGAGCATATGTATAGTAAAAAGATTTGGTCCAAGCACTAAACCCTGTGGTACTCCACAAGTAACCCTGGAGTATGAAGAAGATTTGTCATGTACATTTACTAAATTAAATCTATCAGACAGGTAGATTTTAAACCAGCCTAGCGCTGTTCCGTTGATCCCTACAACATGTTCAAGCCTTTCTAAATGAACATTGTGATCAACTGTGTCAAAGGCAGCACTGAGATCTAACAAGACTAGAACAGACACAAGATTCTTATATGAGGCCATGAGAATATTATTTATTACTTTCACTAATGGTTTCAGTGTTGTGATACTCTCTAACACCAGACTGAAATTCCTCAAACAGATCATTAGTGTTTAAATGCTCATATACTCTATTTTCTCAAGGACTTTGGATAAAAATTGAAGGTTAGATATTGGTCTATAATTTATTGGGTCATCTGGATCCAGAGAAGGCTTCTTACGTAAAGGTTTGATTACAGCAACCTTAAAATCCTGTGGTACGTATCCATTTACTAAGGATAGATTGATTATATCTAGAATGGGGGCAGTAACCAAAGGAAATGCATCTTTACATAATTTGGTTGGGATTGGATCTAAAATGCAAGTTAAAGGTTTAGATGAAGCTAATATTTTTGATAACTCTGAAAGCTCAACTGTATTAAAATGGTTCAAAGACAGATGAGGTTCTACAGTTACCTCTGATACTACCTCACTTACTGAGGAAGAAGACATCGCACTAAGGAGGATGCTAATTATTTTGTTTCAAATACAAGTAATTTTACTTGTGAAAAATCCCATTAAGTCGTTGCTGCTGAGGGCAAAGGGAATAGATGGTTCAGAGCTATGATTCTGTGTAAGTTTGGCAACTGTGCTGAAAAGAAATTTTGGATTATTCTTATTCTCCTCAATTAGCGATGAAAAATAAGCAGTTCTAGCTTGTTGAAGCTTATTTTTATAAAGCACAAGACTATTTTTCCAGGATAAGTATTCCTCCTCCTGGTGTGTTGAGTGCCATGTTCTCTCCAATTTTCTAGAGTTTTGTTTTAAAGTTCGTAAATGAGAATTAAACCAGGGTGCCAACTTCCTGTGCCTAATTACCTTCTTTTTTAAAGGGACAACATCATCTAATGCCACACGTAAAGAAGAATTAACATTATGAACTAAATCATCAATTTGTGAAGGGCTAGAAATAAAAATATTGCCGTCTTCTACATTCCTCCGAGATGCTGAGGACAGTAAAGATGGAACAGTTGATTGAAAAGATCCAACAGCGTTGTCAGATAGAGATAAACTATAGTGAAATTTACTTTCATGTCTCAAGAACTCAGTTATGTAAAACAAAGTTTATCAACAAGTGGTCAAAGAGGACTGGATTATGTGGAAATATTGTTATTTCCTCACACTCTATGCCATAAGACAGCACAAAGTCCAATGTATGATGGCAGGAATGTGTGGAGCTATGTATTCTCTGGGTGAAACCAATTCAGTCTAAGATATTGCTAAAGGCTACACTGAGGCTATCATTTTCAATGTCCACATGAATGTTAAAATCCCCCACTACAATGACCTTATCAGTATAGCACCAAATCAGATAAAAAAAATCAGAGTTCTGATCCAAAAACTCAGAGTAAGGGCCTGGTGGACGATATAAAACTACAAACAAGTGGTTTTACAGTTTTGCGATCTGGATTAGGAAAACTAAGAATAAGATGTTCAAAATAACTGTAACTATTATTTGGGAAGGGATTGATTATTAGGTCTGAATAAAAAATGGTTGATACTTCTCTTCCTCGCACTGTACTTAGAGCAATATGATGATTTAAATAATTAGAAGGAGTCAACTCGTTTAAACTAACATAGTCCTCTTGCTGCAGCCAGGATTCTGTGAGAGAGAACAAATAAATCTGATTATCACAAATCAAGTCATTAACTAACAAAATCTTAGAAAGAATAGACCTAATGTTCAATAACCCACATTTAAATTTTCTAGTTTTCTGCTCAGTTGAATTTGTTCTAATATTTATGAGATTTCCATGATTTGCTTTATTAAGTCTGATATTTAATCTGTGTGATTTTGGCCGTGGGCAGGACACTGTCTCAATGGGGTAGTGGGTGGGTAACAGTACTGAAGCTGAAAAGGGGTGTGTTAAACTACAACTCAGCTTCCCGGTCTGGACCCTGGGTTGACATGGAGGACTAATAAAATTGGCCATGTTCCTAGAAAGAAGAGCTGCTTCATCTAAAGAGAGATGGGTGCCGTCTCTTTGCATCAGACCAGGTTTTCCCCCAAAAGTTTTCCAATTATCAATGTATCCCACATTGTTTTCAGGACACCACCTAGACAACCAGCTGTTGAAAGACAGTGCGGCTAAACATGTCATCACTGGTCCGATCAGGCAGGGGGCCAGAGAAAATTACCGAGTCCGACATTGTTTTGGCAAGTACACACTGAAGCAACATTAATTTTAGTTACCTCCGATTGGCGCAACCGCGTGTCGTTACCGCCAGCGTGAATAAAAATCTTACTGTATTTACGCTTATCCTTAGCCAGCAGTTTCAGATAAGATTTAATGTTGCCCACTCTGGCTCCAGGTAAACATTTAAATATGGTTGCTGGAGTCTCTAATGCCATGTTTCTGACTACGGGAGCTGCCAATGATCAGAGTCGGCTTGTCAGTGAGTGTGGGGAAAATCTGTTAGAAACGTGGACAGGTTGGTGGTGTCCCACTTCCTACATACTATCACCCAGCCGGCCTGAGGTCCCGGCTGCTTGGGTTCTACTGGAGGACTGCTACAGGGTGGTTCTGATCTAGTTAGCCCTGCGCTAGCTAAGTAGCTACGGCTATCTACAGGCTTTTCAACAGTGTGGAGGCAGGTCTCCAATGCCGACACTCTCGCCTCCAAAGCTACAAAAATGCTACATTTATTACACGTACCATTATCACTAAAGGAGGCAGAGGAGTATCTGAACATCTGACACAGAGAGCAAGAGATAGGAGACGGAGAAGCAGAGACAGAAGTAGCCATGCTGAGGCTAAGCTAACTGGGCGAGCAACCCGTTCAACACCAAATAAACTGTGTGCGAACTCAAATGGTTCCGTAAAATCTAGGTGGAACAACAGAAAATGTGTGTTTTAGCATGCTTATGTGCTGCAGTAACTCAGAGATTTCTAAGTACAGAAAATTTTATCAATTTTAGCGACCCACACACACCGAACAGCTACACCTAGTGCAACACTGAAAACAGGTGTAACGTGAGGAAGTATGGGTTTTCTGTGCCAAAGGTCGTATTTGCCCGGCTGGATCAGAGCTGGGTCACGCAGCACTTTCACCCACAGATTAAGACTTGAGCCGACAGCAAGTCTGAAGGACTCCACAACATCGAGAACACCTGCAGCTTCAGAAGAAGGACTTCTCACACAATCTAGTCATAATAAAAGAGTCTTACGCTTTCTTTGTTTATTAATGTTAAATAATCATTTGATCACTTTGCTCATTATAAATGTATTTTAATCAAATGAATGATTATTATGCTTTGGGTAATCATAATGAACTATAATGAATCAGTATACTTAATTAAATAATGTTTTTGAAGATGTTTAGCGATGACCTTCACACTCGCTCACACAGGTCTGTATTCACAGTAACTCAAAACACATTTGCTCTGACGCACAACAAGTTTGCTTTGGGAAGAGAAGTGGTTTTGGTAAGTTAGTCAGTTCGAGAGAGAGAACGAAAGAGAAAAGAAGTGTGGAACCAACGCCACGGGGAAAGGAGCCCTGCAGGCTCTTTTCTCCCCCCCCCACGCTATTTCTGTCAAGCCAGACAGAATAGCTGAAATGCAACCAGCTTACGCAGACTCGTCCCAGAGTCTTTGATTTCTGAGTTAATTTAAACTTGAGAAAGCGCATCTGCCTAACGCTTCAGCAACGTGTACCGAGGTCAACTCTGGACTGGACCGTCGCACACCTTCGTCTTCTCTGTCAGCCAAGGTGTGACTTGGAGAAACATCCTCCTTCGAGGTCCGGATCTAAAAGAGGGTCCTAAGTGCGGTGAGGCAGAACACGACCATATAGCGTTCTGATGCTGTTTTTCTAATAAGAACTAAAGTTTAATTGCAAAACATCATTTTTCACTCAGATTCACCTTTTCTCTCCCTGAAGCAATCTCAGACACCTGCACGCACGCATTCATAATTCCATCATCCACAATTTTAGCACATCCAACACAAGGTCTATTTGTGCAAGCTTAAAATAACAACTGTTAAAGATTGTCCAACAAGGGTGCCAATGTTGATTGTTTTTCCTATGATTGTCATTTCAAATCGTTAGTTTAAATTGAATAATTAAAACTCTTAACATTTAAACTTGTCTTTTCATTGAACTGAAACACAGACAAACAGATATGATCGTCAGTTTATCGATGAAAACAACCTTTGAGTCTTCTTATCTCTATAACATTTGGTTATTAATTTGTTAAAAATTAATATTCCAGATTATTATGTAGAATGGTTCCTCTTTCATAAAAGAGCCAAAAACCATTACGCTACACAGGAAATGATGCAAAAACACCTTACCGCAAATACATGCTTTATTTGATTAAATCAGCTGTTTGGGCTTCAAAACTAAGACTGAAACTGAAGGGAATTTATTTTGTTAGGGTCAGATTTTGACTACATGTTTCCCTTCTGCCTATCATGTCAGATTGAAAAGGCATGCATGCTACTCTACTGATAATAAAGGCTAGATAAGCTAACAAAGTACATTATCAAACTATTGAGTAATCCACAAACTGTATTTATTTTTAATCTGTAAAACTTTCCTTCAGTTAAATGTGGTAATGTTGGCTTCCACTAGTTGGAAAAAAAACTGCAAATAAACATTTATCTGAACTCTATCCTAATAAAACAAGAAAAGGTGTGAAATCCACAACCGTTTCATTCTGAGTTTATATGTTTTTGGTAAATTTTTATCATCCAGGCTTTATTTTAATGAAATTACTACTTGTGATTACATTGCTTATTAAGTTTAATATAGCCATTTAATGCAATTATTCCTGGTAAAATTTTACCAAGGCACATGCATCACTTCCAAACACACCTAACACTCAAATAAAATTCATTTTACTGTGTGCTCATCTGAAAAACCTTATAAATCTTTTGAATGCATCACCATTTATGAGTGGTTCACATTAGACTCTAGATACCAATCATGCACAACAGTCACTGGTGTCAGTAAACTCTGGGATTATGAAAAAGAATAAAATAATTAGAAAAGCAAAACTTTATTAATCTTTGCACTTTGGTTAACCCTCTAAGACTAAAAATAAGTTTTGATAAACGGACGAACAACAAAGTGCTTCAGGGGTACTTCTGAGTTAAAAAATGCTCATGAAATATGGAGTAACCAGGTAGGTAGGTTTAAACTGTTAGAAATCTGCAACGCCTGCCTCCAGAAGGTTAATAAGTAGGGATGTTTGATTTAGGCTTTTTTCATCAATATCTGAAACACCGCGGTATAGTCTAACTCTTAGAAGAAGAAGAAGAAAAGGTCTTTTCAATAGCTCCTCTCAGGATAAAAATCACGAGGCGCTTCACACAAATAAAAAATGTTAAATATAAAAAACAATTTAGAAAATGATTAAAATATATTTAAAATGAGCAAAAATAGACAATTGTGATTTAAAAAATGTAAAGAAAGAGAGAATGACTAGGAAAGAGGGAAATCAGTGGATCCTGAGGAAGGTGGAATAGGTAGGGAGAGCAGAACAAGGAGAGAGAGGTGAAGAAGGTCATACAAAAGCCATTTTGAACAGGTGAGTTTTCAGCTGCTTTTTAAAGGAGATCACTGAGTCCACTGATCTCAGGCTCAGGGGAAGAGAGTTGGAGGAGACTAACCCTCACCAGGAATGAGCCTGACCTACAGTACTAAAGTGGACTAAACTCATACAAGGACCTAACAGCCCATATCAAGGGACCTGGTACCCCACAGGACTTCCCAAATGACACAGCAGAGCTCTTTCTCAAGTCCCCACAACTCAACTTTAAATATTATCTGTGTAAAATATGACAACTACTTAAATCTAAGTTAGGCAATAGAAAAAGTGCCACAGCAGCTGAATCTCATCATCCCAGAGATAGTCCTGGAAAACACCCTTTACCAAGGATACGTTTCTGCTGCTCCACAGGTTGTGCCAAACAAAAATATTCCCAAAAAATGTTTCAGAACTGTCATATTTTGATAGTTTGGTAAGTCCTACAGTCAGGTCCATAAATATTAGGACATTGACACAATGCTAACATTTTTGGCTCTATACACCACCACAATGGATATCAAATGAAACGAACAAGATGTGCTTTAACTGCAGACTGTCAGCTTTTATTTGAGGGTATTTTCATCCAAATCAGGTGAACGGTGTTGGAATTACAACAGTTTGCATATGTGCCTCCCACTTGTTAAGGGACCAAAAGTAATGGGACAGAATAAGAACCATAAATCAAACTTATACATTTCAATACTTGGTTGCAAATCCTTTGCAGTTAATTACAGCCTGAAGTCTGGAACACATAGACATCACCAGACGTTGGGTTTCATCCCTGGTGATGCTCTGCCAGGCCTCTACTGCAAAAGTCTTCAGTTCCTGCTTGTTCCTGGGGCATTTTCCCTTCAGTTTTGTCTTCAGCAAGTGAAATACATGCTCAATCGGATTCTGGTCAGGTGATTGACTTGGCCATTGCAAAACATTCCACTTCATTCCCTTCAAAAACTCTTTGGTTGCTTTTGCAGTATGCTTTGGGTCATTGTCCATCTGCACTGTGAAGCGCCGTCCAATGAGTTCTGAGGCATTTGGCTGAATGAGCAGATAATATTGCCTGAAACACTTCAGAATTCATCGTGCTGCTTCTGTCAGCAGTCACATCATCAATAAATACAAGAGAACCAGTTCCACTGGCAGCCATACATGCCCACGCCATGACACTTCCAGCACCATGCTTCACTGATAAGTTGGTATGCTTAGGATCATGAGCAGTTCCTTTCCGTCTCCATACTCTTCTCTTCCCATCACTCTGGTACAAGTTGATCTTGGTCTCATCTGTCCATAGGATGTTGTTCCAGAACTGTGAAGGCTTTTTTAGATGTTTGGCAAACTCTAATCTGGTCTTCCTGTTTTTGGGGCTCACCAATGATTCATGTCTTGTGGTGAACCCTCTGTATTCACACTGGTGGAGTCTTCTCTTGATTGTTGACTTTGACACACATACACCTACCTCCTGGAGAGTGTTCTTGATCTGGCCAACTGTTGTGAAGGGTGTTTTCTTCACCAGGGAAAGGATTCTTTGGTCATCCACCGCAGTTGTTTTCCGTGGTCTTCTGGGTCTTTTGGTGTTGCTGAGCTCACCGGTGTGTTCCTTCTTTTTGAGAATGTTCCAAACTGTTGTTTTGGCCACGCCTAATGTTTTTGCTATCTCTCTGATAGGTTACTTTTGTTTTTTTAGGCCTAATGATGGCTTGCTTCACTGATAGTGACAGCTTTTTGGATCTCATCTTGACAGTTGACAGCAACAGATTCCAAATGCAAATAGCACGCTTGAAATGAACTCTGGACCTTTTATCTGTTCATTGTAATTGGGATAATGAGGGAATAACACACAGCTGGCCATGGAACTGCTGAAAAGCCAATTGTCCCATTACTTTTGGTCCCTTAACAAGTGGGAGGCACATATGCAAACTGTTGTAATTCCTACACCGTTCACCTGATTTGGATGTAAATACCCTCAAATAAAAGCTGACAGTCTGCAGTTAAAGCACGTCTTGTTCGTTTCATTTGACATCCATTGTGGTGGTGTATAGAGCCAAAAATGTTAGCATTGTGTCGATGTCCCAATATTTATGGACCTGACTGTATGTGAATATAAAATCTGGCCACAACCCATGGACAAAGCTGTCGTCGGGTGAATCTACAGTTGACTTTCAAACTGTCTCCACATGCAACATGACATACTCAATGCTATGTAAGTCAATCAACAAGGCAGTTGAAGACACAAAAACATCCTTTTTCTAATTAAAGGCCCTCTATCTGCTCTTGACTCAAAGAAAAGTAAAAGTCCAAAAGTCCAAAATTGATGCCAAAGCCATTTGTAACAAGCTGCTGCCATCTTAGTTTTTCCACTCCATTGCATTATTCTGACCAACAAACAGATAGAGCAAGTGTGATTGGCAAGACGCTAGACTGGTCAGGCCTGCTGAGCCTCCTGTGAAGCGTAGCTGGACCGACATGCTAAATCCTTTTGCTTCAGTTACTGTCTGACTAGATTTTAGGTATTTTACATTTTGAGAGCTGAAAAGTTTGTTGTATGATATCCACCTGGTATGTAAAAGCAGTGTCATTATTAAAGTAAAAACCAATACCTGTAATTTTGGATATTAGGTTTTAATGCCCATACCAGCCAATGAAAAGGGTGGGTCGATAATATCGAAGATCTTTATTAATAAGCTGAAAATGACTTGGGGGTTGTGTTATTTAAACAAAACCAATGACCATATAATTAGTTTTGTCTCCAAAATTATTTTATTAAATTTTATTTTATGTTGTTTAACTTGATGCAGGTAGAACAAAAGGCTTCTGATTGTGTTGGTATTCTAGCTGGAGGACGCATAATGCTTCTCGGTCTACAAAAAGCAGTCAGTGTCGGACTTGGAACCGTGCTGAGGACGGGGGATTTGGTCTTCATGGAGCCTGATGGAAGCAAACTGGATGAAGAAATTTACATTGAGCAAACTGAATTTTACCTTAACAAGGACTTCTGGTTGACATTTTCATTTCACATCCTGTGGAGGTGGCTTTGGAGATGACATGTAAGATTATTTTCTTAGTTATAGATGACTAAAATTCTCTGCATCATGGAGAATGTCAAATTAAACCAAACAAAATGTTACATTATCTCTCAATTTGGTGTTTCCCTATGTTGGTGACGTGTCAATGGCCACAGTAGCAACATGGTGCAGATAAAACGAACTGTATTAGGTGAGAAGTTCAGATTTTCTGCTCAGTCGGTCAGAGCAGTGTCAGGGTGTCTGTCATTCAAAGACAGCGACATGAGAACTTTCAAGATCCAATGTGCGGTGTTCATGATGATGGTGGTTGTCTCTGTGTATTCAACTCCAGTACACACTGGCACGAAGGATCCTGATTTCATACTGCGGAAAGAAATACAAAAAGTAGCTTCGGTTTTGCAGGAGACTATACAGAAAGCTTTAAACGTGTCACATGAAGAGGTAAGAAACCCACAAACTTCATTCATCAGCTTGGTTTTTTTGTTGTTGCTGGTGTGGTTATAGTAAACTAATAATGTAACCTTTCTCAGTTTGAGATGATGTCAAAGCCAAAGATTACCCAAGATGGTATCAAGTGCAAGGTATGGTAGAAACATCTCAGTTTGGTGGTCATTCAGACCTGATCCAACATGAAAAATGTGTTTTGTAAGCCGCTAATGTTGCTAGTCTCTCCTTATAGCCACACTTCTTCTGTTTGGCTGAGAAGGCTCTGCAGGAACTGACAAACACCACACTCAGGAGCAGCAAGCTGGAGAGACTGCACAGGCTCCTGAGCCAATACAACAATAAGGTACCGATGAGTTTAGTTAGTTTTGTTTCTGTAAACCAAAAATTCCAAAGCCTTTAGTGACTCCAAGTGTCCCACATTATTCCAGATCGACACCTTTCTCCCACTTTTACTTGTGTTTCCTCTGTTTCTCTCCAACATTACAACCAACATTTAGTAAAAGTAACTATTTGTCATTTGTTTTAAAAAAATGTCATCTGTAAAACTTTATAGTTAGGAGGCATAAAAAGGGTTTCATATCATGTTTAATGGTTTTCTAGTTGGTTTGTTTTGTTTGTTTTTGGCCTTAACCCTCCCACTGTCCTAATGGGTGTGACCCCGCGAGGAAAGTTGACCATTGAACAGGGTTGATGGTTTATCCCTTGGGTCCATGTGGCAGGGGTGAGGTGGTGCTCACACCTCACCCCTGCCATGTGGACCATCAATCCTGCTCAATGGTCAACTTTCCTCGCGGGGTCACCCACAAAGACAGTGGGAGGGTTAAAAGTAAAATTTTATCTATTATCAGCTACAAGGGCAGGGATTTGGGTCATGCTTTCTGCAGTTCTGTTTGCTGGATTTAGTTTAAATTTGTTTAAATTTGTGAATGACTCACATATCAGCTTTGTAGTAAAAATCAGTAAGGGTTTGCGGTTGAAAAATAAAATAATTAAAAGAGCGGTTAATAAAATATTAACACTTTTAATTAGACTTAATCATTCACTTTACAAAAAAAAAGATTTCTGTCCTCTGGAACATAAAAATGCAGTCTTCATCAACAGCCTGCTGGACATACAATGCTCTGCTATTCTTGAAATGCTGTTGAGTGTCATTCAGAATCACTCAGGTGGCCACAAGTGGCCCTTGAACCACACCTTGGACCCCTCCCTTGTATGCTGTTGTTGTGTACTGGACCGTCTCCGGGTCACCTCTTCCTTATTCTAACATCCAGATTGAATTTTTAAAAATCGTTCTCATTGCACTTAGATTTATACACACATGTTTGTGTGTGTGTGTGTGTGTGTGTGTGTGTGTGTGTGTGTGTGTGTGTGTGTGTGTGTGTGTGTGTGTGTGCGTACGTGCATGCATGCGTGTGTGTGTGTGTGTGTGTGTGTGCGTGCATGTGTGTGTTTGTGCATGCGTGTGCGTGTGTGTGTGTGCGTGCATGTGTGTGTTTGTGCATGCGTGTGTGTGTATGTGTGTGCGTGCGTGCATGTGTGTGTTTGTGCATGCGTGTGCTTGTGTGTGTGTGTGTGTGAGAGAGAGAGAGAGAGAGAGAGAGAGAGAGAGAGAGAGAGAGAGAGAGAGAGAGACTTGTGTGGCTTTAAGAGTTTACCGGAGGCTCAGGTGTAATTTTCTAAGTGATTGTGTTGCAGACTCAGGACACCCACTGTGAGCTGAAGCTGGCCGACTCAAATCCGCTATGGTATCTGAAGGTCATGAGCATGTGTGTGGATTACCGCAACGTGATGTGAAGAAAATTAAAACCAATCAGAGATGTAGAAGTTATTTGTTTATTTAATATTTATTATATCTGGTTTTGTATCAGTTTACTTCTGTGAATTATAACATGAATAAAAGAAAATGTGACACCAAGTTGGAGTGCATAAATTCAGCATTGATGATGGTAAACTTTAAAGTTGTTAATGAGGAGAAAGTAATTATTTACAAATGATGTCTCTGCCAGCAGCAGTGTGCCTCTTAACTGATTTGTAACGTTAGGTAAGAAGAGCCATCAGAGTTTAAACAGCTCCTCTTTTGCAAGTGTTCTTTTCTTTCTAACTAAAGATGCAGCACTTTAATATTTAAACCCGTATAGCAGTTTAAACATTTGTTAAATTTGTTTTAAATAACATGAAAGTTGCTGCGTGCCTCGTTACTGCAAGAGGAATTCAATCTCTGTGGCTTCTCTGATCATTTCCTGTGGAGATGAAAGCCTGATAACAGCCATCAGCAGCTTTGAGGAGTTTTCATCTTTGTCATTTCTCACAAATGCTGCAGATCGCAGTAACAACTAATTCCACCCTGCTGTGTTAGTGGTACTGAAACTGTCAACCAGAGGTCGGCATTTAGGGGTGTGAAAATAGCTCAGATCATGGGTTTATGGTGAAGAACATTAGAGTAGTTGTGCAACCGAATGGCCTGTATTTGATATGGCGTCTTCTAGAGTCCTAAAACCCCCCAAGGCACTTCACAACACAATCAGTCATTACCCAATTCACACACACACATTCACACCCTGGTGGTGTTGAGCTACACTGTAGCCACATCTGCCCTAGGCAGCAGGGCTGTTTCAAGGTATTTGGGGGCCCAAGGCAAATGGACTTCAACCCCCCCACCTGTCAAAATTAACCTTAACACCAACCCTCCCCCCACCCCAAAAGAGAGCCAAAATATGGGCACACTGTTTATGATTGTATTAACGTTTTATGAACTAAATGCCGTAAATCCTCTTATACAGGCCCGGGCCTGTATTTGACTCAAGCTCATCAAGCTCCAGGCCTTTATTGGAAGGAGGGCCAGAATTAGAGGCAGGCCTCAATTTCTATTTGAGCAAAATGAACTAATGGTTCGCTGGAGTTTTTGACAGTTAAAATTGCGCCCACATTTTCAAAGTTAAACACATTTCTTTTAACAACGGTAGTTTCTGCTTCAGCCCTCTCCCCCCTCCCCCTGCGCAGCGGCGGCAAACTCACTGATGCGCCTGCAGCCTCTCGGAGTTCCTGCTGCTCTAAACATTAAAATAATTATTTCATTTTATGTTCCTCACTTCTGATTACCTTCAATGGTGTCTGTTTGTTGCAACCAGGTACAAAAACTAACTTGTTTTAATTTGACTATTTTTCTGTCCTGCCTGTTTATTATCTTCCTGCATCTCCTCTAAGTCCTAAAGAGAAACTGCTACCTGGGTTCATATATATTCACCTTATGAGTTACCTTTGAACTGCAGTTCTAAAAGATCTACCGACCGCAAAAACAGCGGAGTGTGCACTGCTTGCCGGCCACATCAGTTAGATGCGTCACCGAGGACAAAACAGGTGATGCGCCCCGATCCACAGCAGCGAAACGCATCAGGCACAAATGAAAGACAGAACACTTAAAAGGAAATGAGCCGACATGAACGTCGTGTTAAATTAGTTTTTGAGGTGGCGACACCTGATTTGATAATGTTACTGTGGCCGTGCTCAGGACGCAGATGTCTGGAGCGCGTCAACAATCAGAGCTTTGCATGCGCAAGCTGGTTAAGGTTAGGATGGGGTGAGGGGAATGTTAAACAAGAGGGTAAAGGTCACAATTTGGTTAAAAGTCCGTCTTACGGCGGGTGTCAGTACCGACGCTCTGGCACAGCGCGTTGCCCCCCCCCCCCGACGCACAGGAGCTTGTCACCTGCTGACAGCAGGCTGCTGTCTTTTCCGTGAACTGCATCTTGCCGGTCATTATCACGTGACAGCGACTAGTCGATGACAGGCATAAAAAGTCACTATAGAGCGGTGAAGTCGACTAGTGACTAGTTCATACAACCCCTGCTACTGCTCCCCAGAGTGTTCTGCAGCATAATCAGCACGTTCTCTTTGAACTTGATATCAAATTTTCGCCTCCTCTTCGTCTCCGCACGGTTAAAGTCACCCTCGCGGACCAACCAGTGCCAGATCATCACTGGCAAATCAAAAGTGAGACGGATGACACAACTGCCCCCCTGTACTTGCTTGTTACCACATTCCACCCGGCCACAATAAAAAACCGGCCATTATTCACCTCTGCCAACTCCAACACCGGCCAAAATATGATACCCGGCAGTTAATTAAATACAGGCTAATATTTGAGGATTTACGGTACCTTTAGTATAATGCAAAATGGTTTACGTATCTTGCACGATACTGCATGCATAGTAATGTTTACATTTGCAAAAACCCTCCACCATCCCATAGCAACAAGCATATAAAGAAATTGCAAACTGCAAAAAAAAAAAAAAAAGTCAGATGAGATATAAAATGCAATGGATGTGATTTGCACTGGTCCTTTTGTCACAATTTGAAGGTGCACACACTAGCAGTCAAAAGTCTTGGCCAATGCACAGGAAAATCAGTCATCAATATTGAGCCTGTGGTACCACTGGAGGTTGTTTCTCCAGCCGGCCGGCTAGCCGTGCAAAAATAAAGATGAGGATGCATCTCAATTCAAACACGTAATGCATTAATATTCATTCAAGGTATGTTCAGTGTGTTCGCTAATGAAACACAACTGGGGTGCATGTCCTCATTGTAGCTTTTTGCACGTTTGAAATAAATCTTTATGCCACAAAAGACAGGACAGTCAGGGAGGAGCCACAAGTCCAGAGAACAGAAGCAGGAAGAGGTCTTCACAGAGAAAGGCTGCTGTAGCATGAAGACTTTATTCTACAGGCTATTGCTGGCTTTTGCGTGACCTTCTTCACCACCCTCTCCTTATTCTGATCTTATTCCGGCTTCCCCGGGATTCGTTGATTTCCCTCTTTCCTATTCATTTTCTTTGTATCTTTCCTTACACTTTTTTTCTTCTCCCTTTTATGTCATGACTCCCAGACTACCTCCTCAACCAAGCCCTAAGCCACTTATCACCTGCGCCCTGTCATCAGCTCATGCCGCACACCTGCCTCCTCTGCTATGTAACACCCAGCCTGCTCTCCAACCAGCGCCAGATCATTGAACGCCACAGCTAGTAAATTCTCCAGCCTTCCATCCATCGTCTGTCTCACGTATCTCGACCTGGTTCTGTCTCCCGGATTCTCGCCTCGCCCCTGCTTTGGACCTCTGCCTCGTTCCCTACCACGCTATTAGATTTCCTGGATTATCGGCAAAGGATCTGTCCCCTGACTTCGAGCTCTCGCCTGCCTCCTCGGATCTCTCGCCGTCATCTCTGGTTCTGACCACGCTTCCACCTCACTAAAACCCAGCCATGTCTCTCTGCAGTGTTGTTGACAAACTCCTGAATTGTTTTAATAAACATTTTAAACGTCTTACTGTGTTCAGTGTCCTCATGGGTCCTACATCCAAGCTCAGGTCATTTTAAACATATTTTTGAAATCGTTTTATACTTTATTTTTGAGATTTTTATCTTGAAAGGTGCTATATAAAAGATCGTCTTCTTCCGACAGTTACGCTCACATAGGCAAGTATTGGTGAGTGGCTGTGTTTGACTGTTGATGCTCAGTGTGTTTTATTTCTACAGTGAACCAAATTCACCTCACACTGCCCAGAGTTTGTTCTTTAAAACACAAAAGTAGCACTAAAAAATGTGACTGATCCAGTTTATTTTGGACCTACCTGGGGGGCTGGAGATTGTGTGATAAACAATGGAGGCATGAAGCATGTTTAATCAAAGAGCTCATTTAGAGAGCTTGCACCAATACAATAGCACTTCCCTTCCTCACTTGGGCCATATCATTCTATAACACAACACAGGAGGGAGGAGGGTGCTACCATTAACTGAACATCATCCCATAACACCCCCATCCACCCCTTTTTTTGTGTGTTATTAGGTAACATCTCAAGTGCATTTTAGTATTTCACAGCATTACAACATGAACTCATATAAATGAACAATATTCCATTTTTTTAACAACAGATACTGTCTACAGTCCTTGCTATAGGTTCAGTTTTTTTGGCACCCGCTGTTCACTGTGCTGCTTGTGGCATAGCTGTCCCTCCAACCTCTGCTGGCCGTAGATCGACGTGGTTTTGCCTGTAGTATGTTCCTTCCACATCCACCAGGTACAATCTGGGACCCACTAGCTGCATACAGACTCCTCTTCTCCACTTGCCTGTCCTGTGTCGGGGCAAAGGCTTCATCATATTATGTCCGATGTTCAACTCAGGCAGATCTCTGGCTGACCTGTCGTACCAGAGCTTTGATGTTTGACCCGCAGTCTGTCTAGAACCCCAGTGATCACACTTGGCTCCAGGAGCGCATCAGCCTTTGGAAGTGGGGTCCTCAATCTGCGAGACATCAGCCTCTGAGCTGGGCTGCTTGACATGCCCTCAGATGGTGTCACGATACGAGCTAGGAGGTGGTTAGGACCCAAAAATGCAGAACCCAGGATGACACGAGGGAGAAGTGGAGATAAAGTAAAATCCTTTTATTTAGGATGAATGAAAACAAAAATAAATCCAAAAGGGCTGCAGCCAAAACTGCAAAATATCCAAAAAGCTGAGCTGGAGATCCAAAAACACAAGAGACTAAGAGACACTGGAAGCACTAGAGATAACGCGAGAAGAGAGTGACAGAAGCACAATGGACCGACACAACACTGAGACAAGGAGAGGGTTTTATACACTGGGGCTGGAGTGATAGGAGACGAGGAGCAGGTGTGTGGAGAACTGGCACAGGTGAAAACAATAACTGTGAGGAGGAGCAGGGGAGGACACCAGACCTGACTGGCAAAGGACACACACACACACACACACACACACACACACACACACACACACACACACACACACACACACACACACACACACACACACACACACACACACACACACACACACACACACACACACACACACACACACACACACACACACACTTTCTAGTTTCTTCTTCTCAGCAGGAACATAAGGAAGATGGTGCTGAGCAGAATACAGAGTGTGCACACGGTGGGAACAACGATCTCGGTCACCATCTCCATGTGGCTGGTCAGCGGGTCTGCAAAACACATTTAAACTCATTAAAAACAAACATTCAGTGCTGACAGTTTACAAAGCTAGCGTTAGCGCTGAAGCACAACACTCAAAGGGTTAACATTTCTCACCTAAATCAGATTTTATGTGATCACGAGCGATTTCTTACCATGTATAAGTCTTAGAATATCGACAGCAGTACTCCGCTGTTCCTCTAATGAAAGAAGAGAAAATACTCAGAAGGGATTAGCGGCAATTTAACCCTTGGTGGACTGCATGCAGCCGGTGGGAATAGGTCAGAAAGCAGTGACATTTATGCAAGCAACAAAATTATACGTTGTTAGAAAGCATAGCTAACGCTGAAGGCGTTATGTCATCCTGATTTGTGAAATATGTTTGTCAAAAATACGTACTTGATCAGATCTCAGCGTGCTTGTAAGAAAAACCATGGAAAGTGGTGTTTAGTTGCAAAAATGTCAGTCTGTTAGTCAGATTTCTGACAACACAGTCAAAAGCAAACAAAAATAAAAACCAATGGCACTCATGTCATGCATGTACCCTGAAGTTCTAGACTTCATCATGCAAAGGCCAAACCTCTGGCATCTCTGCATGTTCCTTGGATTCTCTTCTAGAAACCTCTGGCATCTCTGCATGTTCCTTGGATTCTCTTCTAGCTGGAGGGCAAACAAAGAAGATATCTCAGATATTCTGCAGGTTTAGAGTTTACATCAGTCTTGTTACTGATAATTAGCTAAAATGTGCTCTGATGGGTTTAAGCAACATAAACACACATTTTAGTCCAATTATGATAATTGTTGTAATAATCGTTTTTATATTTGGGCCAGAATCTTAATTTGTTTACCCAGCTAGTTGTTTACCTTGAGTGGTTAAAACTGCAGGTGGGTTTGGTTTAGTTATAGAAAGATATCTCATTTTAACTTAAATGTTTTGTTAGAAATATCAGGTTTTAGGTCAATTCTGTTTAAATAGGATGCTTTGCTGCCCCCGTGTGGTCAGAAATATACAATCAAAACGTTGCTTGTTTCCGGTGTCGCCTCAAAAAATCACGGGTTCGTTTTCTTTTAAATTAAATAAAATATCAGCAAAGGTGTTTTATTTTGGCAAATGCATAGCTCAAGGCAAGTAAATCAGATTTTCTCTAGATTTATTTTGAAAAGCTCAATCATGAATAATTCAACCGTACATCTGCTCTGCTAGTAGCAGAGGTGGAAAGAGTACTAAAATTTCCTAATTAAGTACGAGTACCAATACTTTGACCATTTTTTACTCAAGTACAGGTAAAAGTACTTGCCTAAATTTTTACTCAAGTAAAAGTAAAAAGTATCATAAATAAAATGTACTCAAAGTAAAAGTTACTTACATTTTTGTCAGCGTAAGGATGGCTACATCTAAGTAGTGCAAAATCACAACGCCAGGTCACAGTTCGCTCGTGTAAAGGCACGCAGATAGGGTGGGGGTGGGGGGGATCTGTCCCCCTCAGATTCAGATCGACCCTGATCCGTCCCCCCCCAACTAAGGCTACAAAGAAAACAAAATCGGAGGTTAAGCGCTTGAAGCTCCTTTTTCAATTACACTGAATGCAGCATGACATAAACAAACAGACTACAGAGGCGCCAAAGGAGTTGTTGCTAGGATGCAGGATGAAGCGAAAAAGACAAGCAACGATTACTGCGTATTTAAAAAAGACCAACAGTGTAAGTAGGCGGGACCGATCTGTCTGTTTATGCATGTTGGTTCTAGTTTCAGTACATTGTTGTCAGTGTTGGGGCTTACTCGTTTTAAGCACCAAAGTTTTTAGAGTTTGAAAAACGTCTCCCGCCGAGAGGCTCCCAGTCAGGGAGAGGAGGAGATGCGCGCAGCATGAAGAGCGTAAATATTAGATAAAACGTATAATTGCCGGCAGGTCTGGTCTTTGTTGACTGATCACTTTGTCTGGTAATGACTGACTCTGATTGTGAAGCAGAATATTGACTCTGATGAAGAAATTCACTCATCCAGCCGGGACGATTGATGCTGCTGCAGCATCAGACAGCTGGTGCTGCACGAGAGGTGTGTGGAGTTTACAAGCTCCAAACGTTGGGTTTGATGTTGGTTTAACCTTCTCTGGGACGTGATGTATGTAGAAATGATGGTAAAACACCGCTAACGTGACAGAAGTAGCGACAATGTAAAAAAAAAAGTCGTAAAATAGAGGCAGAGGCAAATGCGTTATATATGGAAGTCAAGAGTGCCACATAATCAATAAAAAAAGTAAAATATAAAATTTTAAGAGATTTATATATATAATGTAAAAATACGAAGGAACATTTGTTGGTCAGGCTGAAAAGTTTGGGAACAACTGCTCTAAGTGATAGGTGAATCTCGTTTTTAAAATATATTTTATGTGCAGTTTTTTTTAGGGCTTTTATGTTTTCTGTAAAGATTGGTATGCTGAAAATCATTTAATGTTTAGCATAAAGCATGAGGTTTTGGTTAGTAATTGATTGGAAGAACAACAAATGACTGAATTAAATAGTGGGGCGCGTCTGTCAGTGCGCCCCAGGGCAGCTGTGGCTACATCGTAGCTCATCACCATCATTGTGTGAATGTGTGTGTGAATGGATGAATGACACACTGTAGTGTAAAGCGCTTTGGAGTCCTTACTCTGAGAGGCGCTATACAAGTACGGATCATTTATCATTTATAGTGTTGATCAGGCAGAGCTTTGTTGCCAGCGTTCCACTGCATAATGGCTTCAAACACGTAGATAAATGTTAGTTTTTACGTAAACCATTGGATGAAATTACACAAACTGACTGAGCTCTAGTTAAGGCGCTTGCAATAGTTTGTGTGTGTGTGTGTTTGGGGGAGGGTACATTGGAACTTTGTCCCCCCCCCCCCCCCCCCCCAGTTTGAAAATCCTATCTGTGCCCCTGCTCGTGTGCGCACACACACACACACACACACACACACACACACACACACACACACACACACACACACAGTGCACAATGATCGGATGAGTTTTTTCTAGGGTTGTACGTTTCAATTGTGATTAAAATTATTTTTTATGTTGAGAAAAATATATACTTTTTTAGATGTCATCAGTATGTGAGCTATCAATGTTTTCATGACAAAACTAACATGAGACTGTGCTCTAACCTGTCACATAACATAACAAGCCAAATTAAATTCAAACATTTCAAACGGACCGTATGACAGCCTTCTAACGATGGCCCTGCCCTACTTTACCTCTACATTACAGTTCCTTTATCCGTGTCCATCCTAGAGCTCCTCTCTGACTTTTAAAGTTAGCAGAGTTCATCCTTGGTAGTGGGTTCACTCACTCATGTAACCCTTCACCACTGAAATCAGTTTGTTCATTCCAATCCTCCTAAATAATCCTCCAATCATCCAGCTGGAATCCTTAAGGGTCCCGTAACGTCCATCCTGTCAGAACAGGCCTTGGGAGCCCAGGTGTTACTAGAACTAATGGTGTCTCCTCACCAGCGTGAGCCTCCAAACTGTGAAGGTTGGTCTCCAAACATGAACTTTAAATTCATGCATTTATCTCCTCTTGTAACACTTTAACATGTTTTAAAAGGCTTGTATCATGATATGTTACACCTCCCAGACCAAAGATCGGTACAATATAAGGTAAAACATTATCGTAGACACTATTGAGACGTCATTATTTAAATAGAAGTTATTTTTGTTCACCATAACTTCAACCAAGAAATAAGATGTATGGATTTGATGAAACCACGTGGTGTCATGCAGTCCTATATGTGTAACACACACACACACACACACACACACACACACACACACACACACACACACACACACACACACACACACACACTGCAGCATGTTAGAATCATTTGAATGACTAATTTAACTACACTGAACTGCTTTTGTAATAATTTAATCTCTTATTCTGGAGTAAAATAAAGAAACAAGCTAAATCATCACATATCTGTGGCATCAAGAAGCATCTTGTGAGTTCAAACACAGGGATGGAGCACAATGTTTACACCTGAAATAGTATCAGGATTCCATGCTTTCGTTCTTTTTAAACACGGAAACAGTTTTGTTTACCTGTTTTGTAGCTACAGTTTCGCCGACACAGCAAGAACACACCTAAGATGTTCAAAGAGTACCCGGATGTTTTAACTCACGGAGGCCTGCAGGTCTTCTGTTTTATGAGCAAAGCTATGATAATCCGCTCGTAATGAGCGCTAAACGTTATTTTGACGCTGCCGTGCGGAGCGGTAAGGAAACATTTCAAACACGGAACCGAGTCCGGCTACCGAACCGAGCAGAATTCTGATGACGTCACACCGGTGCGCGAAGGTGCGAGTTCCAACCCACAGCAGAGGAGGGAGACAGGAGGTAAACAGTGAGTGTGGATCACAAGGACAGAACTGAGGTTTTTGAGCAAAACTGCGGTAAAAATGGCTTTGTTCTCATTATCAAGTGTTAACCCCCCCCCCCCCCCCCCCCGGGTTTAGACGCTGCGCTCGTGCAGGTGTCTCTTTCTGTTCCGACGCTGCGACATGCAATATTTTTAATTTATTAAGTCTACAATTTATTTTTACTCAGTAACGGATATGATTTAAAATGTAGCGAATTACAATAGTTTTTTTTATAAAATACTTAAGAAAAAGTAAAAGTACAGATTTTCAAAACGACTAAAAAAGTATGAATACACAAAAAACTACTCAATTACAATAACGTGAGTAAATGTAATTCGTTAATTTCCACCTCTGACCGGGCATAACAATTTTGTTGACCACAGAGATTTGCACATTTACATAATACTGTTCCTGTACCTGGTGTAGGGTGGCTGAAACAAGTTGACGCTCACGCGGATGCTGACGCAGACGCTGGCTAGTCCCGCGATACTTGCATGAATGCACGTGACGCTCTAGAACGTTGTTACGTTGCAGCTTTGATGACGTCACTTTGTGACTTCATCACAGACTACACCACACTCAGCTACCATTCCGAGACATTGTGACTTGCTCTCAGCAGAGAATTTTTTCTCCTGTCTTCAACACTTTGTTTCTTTGTAGCGTTTTAGCAAGTGTGTTTTACAGTCAGTATTATTGCTGTGTTTCTATAAACCATTAATCCAATGGCACAACAGAAAACCACGGCGACTGCCCAACAGGCCTCCATGGACCAAGTTACACTTCTGAACGAAGTCCACAGGCTGAACGCTCTTTTAAACACCGAGAGAGCTAAATGGTCTCACGAAAACCAAAGAGCTTCTCAACTGGAGCAAGAGCTCGACCAAACTAAGGCGAATTTGGAAAAACAAAAGCGTCTTAAAGAAATGTACATCAATAAGGGCAAAGAGACCAAGAGAGAGCTGGAGCGACTGCAGAAATATAGCAATGCAGAGACTCTCAGCGCAACCAAAATCGCTTCTCAGGTGCAAAGCACCATTAAAAGACACAAGAAAAAGGCTCTTCAGCAGGATTACGAAGAGTTAAAGGTTTCTCACATTACCAACCAAGAGAAGCTTTTATCTGAGCTTCAGATGGAGAAGGAGAAAAGCCAGAGTCTACAGGAAGAGCTTAACAAGCTTAAAAGCCAGATTCAGGACATGAGCCTGAAATATGAATGAGATTTGTCTGCAAGCCAAAAGACTGCATCTTCTCAGCAAGATAAGGCAAGCAGAGAAATCCAGGTCCTCACAGAGAAAATGGAGCAGAAACAGCAACTTATTTTCCAGCTGGGAACCGAGAAAGAGGAAGTCTATCAGACTTTCACAGACCTGCAAAAAAGTTCTCAGCAGAAGGAAGAGCAACTCCTTGCAGATCTAGAGAAGATTCAGGCGTCTTACCAGGAACTCAAAAATATCTCCGAGTCTAAGGTTGTTGAGTTAAAGCAACAAGCAGAAGCTTTAGAGAAGACTCTTCACCAGGAGAGAGCTGCTCATTATCAAACATGGCTTAAAGCGGAGGCAGAAATTTACAATTTAAGAGATGAAAACAGTGCTTTTCATCAGGAAATCGCTTTTATTACAGAAACGTCCTCCGACAAAGAGGAATGTTTGAAAGCTGATGTTAAACAAATAGAAACTCAGCTCCAAAATCAGGTCCAACTGAACCACGATCTCATCGCCGAGCTGACAGACAGGGATGGATTTGGACCTCCTAAAAGAAAGCTTGCTCGCCGAGCGTTGCCAAGCCAGGAGCCAACTCCTGTTAAGCTCGACCTGGAAAGAGCGGCTGAACTCCCGTTACCACCAAACGGCCCAGATGCAGAATCTGCTGCAACAATTTCTGAAAACACAGATACAAAACAAAAATCTTCCATCTGGAAAAGAATGAGACACTTTCTGGGACTGAGAAAACCCCAGAGGTGGAAAAAGAAGGACTAATCCAACAAGTGACTAAATTCACTGTCCTTCAAATCTCCTACCTCAAATCTAAAGAAACCCAGAAAATAAACTAGGAAAAAAGTGGGGTTGCGTGGTGGAACAGTGGATAGCACTGTTCCTTGGCTGGAAAAGGTTGCAGGTTCAAATCTGAACTGAATCCTTCTTGCTTGGAGTTAGCATGTTCTCCCCATGCATACGTGGGTTTACTCCCGGTGCTCGGGTTCCCCCCACACACCAAAAACATGAACGTTAGGTTCATTGGAGACTAGAAATGGTCCCTAGTTAGTTATTAGTTATGTGAAGAAGAAGAAGAAGAAAGTATCATTTCTATAGCGCCTCTCAAGATAAAAATCACGAGGCGCTTCACAATAACAAAAACAATGTTAAAATATAAAAAAGCATTTAGAAAATGTTTAAAAATATATTTAAAATGAGCAAAAATAGGCAATTGGGATTTAAAAGAAAAAATGTTAAGAAAGAGAGAGAGTGAATAGGAAAGAGGGAAATCAGTGGATCCTGAGGAAGGTGGAATAGGTGGGGAGAACAGAATAAAGAGAGAGGGGTTGAAGAAAGTCATACAAAAGCCAGCTTGAACAGGTGAGTCTTCAGCTGCTTTTTAAAGGAGACCACTGAGTCCACTGATCTCAGGCTCAGGGAGAGAGAGTTCCAGAGTCTGGGGGCCACAGCAGCAAATGATCTGTCACCTTTGGTCTTTAGCCTGGTGCTGCACAACCAGTAGACTTTGATCACTGGACCTCAGGGACCTGCTGGGGGGTGTAGGGACTAAGAAGATCACCAATGTAAGATGGTGCTTGTCCATGTAAGGCCCTATAGACCAGAACCAGGATCTTGAAATGAACCCTGAAGCTGACTGGCAGCCAGTGAAGCTGGAGGAGAAGTGGGGTGATGTGGGTGTGTTTGGAGGACTTGGTCAGAAGCCGAGCACAGGCATTCTGAACCACCTGTAGACGGTTCAGGGAGGTTCTTCTCAGACACGTGAAAAGAGAGTTACAGTAGTCTAAGCGTGAGGAGATGAGGGAGTGGAGAACTGTCTCAAGTTCAGAGCGAGACAGAATGGGACTCAGCTTAGCAATGTTCCTGAGATGGAAGAAGGAAGAGCGAACAAGAGAACTGACATGAGAATCCAGGGAGCTGGGTCAAAGGTCACGCCAAGATTCCTGACAGAAGGTTTGGGTTGAGAAGCAAGCTGACCAAGAGAGTCTCTGACTTTGGGAACCAGCTTGTCTGGGGCACAGATGAGGATCTCAGTCTTATCTTCATTCAGCTGAAGAAAGCTCCCAGCCATCCAGGTTTTAATAGAGTCTAAGCAGGTGTGTAACAGCTGCAGCTTAGACATCTCATGGGGCTTAAAGGAGATGTACAGTTGGATGTCATCTGCATAAAGATGGTAGGAGATTCCTTTGAAGGAGCTCAGGATGTGCTGAAGAGGAAGCAGATAGAGGAGGAAGAGCAGAGGCCCCAGCACAGAACCTTGTGGGAAACCATGGGTAAGAGAGGTGGTGGGGGACCTAAACTTGGAGACAGCCACAGAAAAGGAGCGCTCAGAGAGATAAGAGGAGAACCACTCCAGAGCAGATCCTGATAGGCCTACCCAGTCTCTCAGCCTCTCCAGTAGCAGGTGATGGTCAACAGTGTCAAAGGCTGCAGTCAGGTCCAACAGGACCAGAACAGAACAGTCCCCTGCATCACTGTGAGTCAGAAGGTCATTAGAGACCCTAAAGCCAGGCGTACACTGTGCGACTTTTTCACTTTTTTGAGCCGATTTTCCAGTCGTGCGAGAATCCATAACATCGGGGCGAGTTTTGCGCCGAGCGGTCGTTTAGTGTACAGGGGGTTACGAGAGGCGATTAACACCACGTGACCAGCTGCCGATCAGCAGTCGTGAGGTCGCACGGACTTCTGGCGTGTTTAAAATTTTGCTCGTTCCTCGTGAGGGTAACGCACTGTTGAAGCGGCGCTGCGAGCAGCTGCGACCCAAAAAGTATCAGAACCACTCACGGCACATGCGCAATCCAGCATCAACGCCGCTCGCTCTCTATTTCCCTAATAACACACGCTGTTCGTTTTTATTTCTACACGGTTGTTTTACTCACAAAGATTGTCAAGAAAGTGTGTTTGTCGTGTTCATGTCAAATTAAACTGATCACAAAACACAGATTTACTTTCTTTATTTCGTTTTCGTCATCCAACCCCCATAAATCCATGTGTGTCCTCCTGCAGCACTCCCGAAGGACAACAGGCAAGACAAGACAAAAAAGTCTGACGTGTTGAGTAAAAACTGCTATTTTTAGCATATTTTTAGGGCCGACGTGTTGCTACCAGATGTACAGTGTGAGCAGTCAGGTCGCATGCAAGAACTGGGTCGTGCAGTGTGAGCACATGACTCGTGAGATCTGCCCTGCGAGGAAGTCGTACAGTTTGAGCTGAAGCTGAGTGCTACGAGTGAAAAAGTCGCACAGTGTACACCCGGCTTAAGAAGAGCTGTTTCAGTAGAATGAGCTCTACGAAAACCTGACTGGAAGCTATCATAGATGTTATGTTCATCAAGAGCAGCTGTGAGTTGTTTAGCCACAACCTTTTCCAAGATCTTGGAGATGAACGGAAGTTTAGAGATGGGTCTGAAGCTGCTATGGAGAGAGGGGTCGAGACTCGGTTTTTAAGAAGCGGGTGGATTACAGCGTTCTTAAAGTAAGCAGGGACCTGACCAGAGACCAGAGAAGCATTAATTATAGAGAGCACGCTGGGACCGATGGACTGAAAAGCACTTTTAAACAAAGATGAGGGTAAGATGTCGAGGGGACATGCAGAGGTCTTCATAGAGTTAACTAGTTTGGTTAACTCAGGCAAAGAAACAGGAGCAAAGTTATCTAGGATGATGGGCCTTGTTGGAGTCGGGAGAGGCAGCGATAAGGCTGAAGGAGAGATGCTAGATCTAACCTTATTGACTTTGTCCACAAAGAAAGACAGAAAGTTCTCACCGTCTGCAACAGAGTGGATGGAGGCTGTAGGAGAGGCAGGAGAGACGATGCTGCTGATGGTGTTAAACAGCACCTTGGGGTTCCCTTTGCTTTGGGACACCAGGTTGGAGAAATAGGAAACCCTAGCATCTCTGACTGCAAAGTTAAAGGATGTCAGAAGATCCTTTAGGTGCAGCAGATGGACGTGGAGACGGGTTTTCTTCCACAAACGCTCAATTTTTCTGCATTGGTGCTTCAGGCTGTCAGTAAACCAGGGAGTAGGGATCACTGCAGGAACTGATCTGGTTCTGACAGGACAGATGTTGTCCAGAATGGAGAGGCAGTGCTCGTTAAATTGAGAAGTTAAGGAATCTGGGTCGTTATCAGAAGAACAGGGTGGATCAAAAGCAGCAGAAAAATTGCTATCTGTGCTCTCATTAAGAAAACGAGAACTAACCATACGGCGAGCAGGAGGTGGGGACGCAGAAACTGACAAGTTAAAGAAAATGCAGTGGTGATCTGAAATATAAACGTTCTCAAGACAAACACTGTCAGCATTTAGACTCAGGGTAAAAACAAGGTCTAGAGTGTGCCCCCTGGTGTGTGTGGGGCCAGAAACATGCTGGGTAAAGCTGAAGGTGTCCATAAGGCTGGAGAAATTCATGGAAAAGTGATCAGAGGGATCATCAACATGGATGTTAAAGTCACCAACAATCACCAATCTGGACAGCTTCACAGTGGAGGATAGAAAGTCACTAAACTCCTGAAGGAAAGAACTGTTTGGACCAGGTGGACGATAGACCACAACACAGTAGAACGGGTCCTTACGCCCGACTTTAATCAGCGGCAGTTCAAAGGAAGCAAAGTGACCAGAGGTTGTAGAGCTACATAGAAGATGGTCTCTGAAAACAACAGCTAGGCCTCCACCACGACCAGAACCCCGGGGCTGGCTAAGAAAAGAATAACCACTCGGGCAGAGTTCAATCAGAGCAGAATAATCACATGTGTGCTGCCAAACTTCAGTCAGAAACAGAAAATCCAGGTTTTTAGAGAGAATTAAATCATTGAGCAGGAAGTTCTTATTGTTAACAGAGCGGGTGTTCAATAGGGCCACGCTGAGTGAGGTGGAGGAATCAGAAACTGCTAGAGTTAGTGGACGTAAGTTAGCAGGGTTAGATCCATGGTGTTTATAAAAACCACTTATGGAGGGAACAGGAGGAGAAACCACAGAGGAATGAGGATAAACCGACCTTAAAAAACTTGGACGGAGAAACCGCGCCGCAACGCGGCCTGGCGGGAATGCGGAAGTGGCGCTCAGGTCGCCAAACAAAGGACAAGAAGCTAGAAGATCACACCGATGTTTACCAGATAAACCACGCTTTAAGAGAAGTCTTATTCTCACCTGGATTCCTGCTCGTTTACCTCTTTTCCTCCGACGTTTTCCCGGGACCGGATAAACATCGCTGGAAGCGCCACGGTTGGAATCGACGTTTGGCTCCAGGCCAGTGCGCCACTTAGATAAACAAATAGGGAGGTACGTCCTCGGTGCATCTTTGGTGATCGTGAAGGAACGGAAGGACAAAAGAGTCTGGCGATCATAGGAGAGATCCTATGATCCAGTGGTCATGAAGTCATTTGAGTACCTGGTTCTCCCTCACCAAAAAGACCCTCACAGCCTTCCTCCTGGACTAGGGATGGGTACCTTTGACATTTGAATCGATCCGGTACTAATTCCCGGTACCTACGAATCGATACCGGTACTTAACGGTACCAATTTTTGATACTTTTGAGTGTTTATTACTTTAATTCTCTTTTATAATTAAATATATATTTTCTCAATATTCAACAATATTTGATATATATCACGATAAACAACATTCAACTGTTTGTATTAACATCGTCCTTGTAGTTTTATAAGCTGATAATTAAACTGAAGCAAACATCCTTACTGTGAACTAAATTTACTGTGTATCTTCATTCCTTTTGCCGTCCTTTTTCAATTGATTTTTCCTACTGGGAAGTTAGAATTTCCCAGGAGAAAGCGAACGCACCATTAGATGATAACAATGGTGGCATAGGAAGCTAACATATCAAGCTAACGTTATCTAAACAGTTTATTTTACTGCTGGAGCAGATTAAAACGATGATGCCTCACACTTAAATCGTTGTCGCTGGTTTCATCTTCACCCAATCACCCGTCGCATTTAGTAAAGTGAAGCCAAACTTTAGTAGCCTGGCAAGCCAGACTAAATAAATGTATTATTTAGTCTGGCCACGCTCCATTGACGGCTCTCGTTTGTGGGGCGGGTTCTACCGTTGTCTTTCAAATGATCTCCGCATGCTACTGGACAATGAATGTGACATACTCTTGTTTCACTCTGTTGCATTATCCCACCCACCAGGCATATAGAGTGCCCTGATTGGCCCACAAAGCGGATAAAGCTCTGTGATTTGTTCACTAAGCAGATAGAGCACTATGATTGGCCCACCATTATGGACCAATCACAGCTCTTTATGTGTTTGAAACCCCTCTAGAGAGCTGTGATTGGCTAGCCAGAGTCCTGGTAGGAGCTGCTGAGGATAGAGCTCCGGGAGTTGACGTCACTTTTCCCGGCATGCAACAGTTCAAATCGAAACGGCGCCATCTTGGCAGGTAGAAGCCGGCAGCTGGACTATTTGTAATTGTCAGAAAACTCAATCAAACGGGAAATATGGTAGATTCCTGTTGTGCCCCAGGATGCAGAACAGACGCGGACGACATAAGGAATGAGCGATCTACAGGATTCCCCAAGATCCGGAGCGCCGCAAACGTTGGATTATTGTAATAAAACGCGTTAGTGACCGGGCGAAAATGAAGCTGTGGGATCCCGAGAGTAAAGGTTTTCGCTTATGCAGCGACCGCTTCATATCAGGTACTTAAACCAACGTTTCCTCAACTGTGTGTGGTATTTATTTTAAATGCTTTTATTATGATTCTTAGTGGGCTTCCTAAACTTATTTTGGCGTGGCTTTTTCTGTCTTATTACTCATAGCAACAAGTAAACATCACGTAAAACGTTGCCTCGTGAGTTCTGCGTGCTGCCGTTTCCGTGTTTTATGATCACAGCAACTAACCGGCTAAGCTGTATTTAATTTTTAAGCAATGGTTGATCAATTGTCAGATCACACACCGAGACTACTTACGTGTAAATCTGTTATTTGTCCGTCCATTTTCATCCGCGTATCCGGAGTCGGGTTGCGGGGGCAGTAGCGTGACTTCCCTCTCCCCAGCCGCCGGAGCCAGCTCCTCCGGGTAAATCCCAAGGGGTTCCCCGGTCAGGTCCGGTGTTGTGCCGGTAAGAAGACCGCTCCGACAGCTTCTGGCGTCGGAGCGGGCAGTAGAGTCGAGAGTCCCAGACCTTCTCCCCAGCTCCTCCGGCCGGGGGAATCCCAAGGGGTTCCCCCGACCAGGTCCGGTGTTGTGCCGGTAAGAAGTCCGCTCCGACAACTTCTGGCGTTTTTAAAAAGTATCCCAGGGGCTCGGTAAGGGTCGGAGATGTTTAGTCTATTTAATTTCTGACTATATAAAACGATTTCTTCTGTTTTAAAGTGTGAAGTAAACTCCGACGAAGTAAAATCCAAGCGGATCCCGTTCATGTTCATGGTTACATCCGTGTTTGTTTACCTTTTTTGCATGCCAAAATGGCGTCCACTAACTGAGAGTCACGTGGGGTCCGGAGCTCTATGGAGCATGCCTAGACCAAACTTTGCAAAGCAAGTATTTGGTCTAGTTCACTAGGCTAAAACTTTAGAGCTCTACACTTCATCCTGCAGCATCTGGACTCGCCGGGTACCTCTGACAGGATCCTGTTTGTGAATTTCAGCTCTCCCTTCAACACAATCCTGCCAGACTTCCTCCAAGATAAACTGTCCCAGATGAATGTGCCTGACCCCATCTGCAGGTGGATCACCGACTTCCTGATGGACAGGAAACAACAAGTCAGGCTGGGGAAAAATTTCTCAGACCTGCAGACCATCAGCACCGGTTCCCCTCAACGTTGTGTTGTCTCCCCTCTGCTCTTCTCCCTGTAAACACCAACAGCTGACATCCAACTACAAGTCTGTCAAGCTTATCAAGTTTGCAGATGACACCACCATCATCGGACACATCTCTGACGAGGATGATGAGTCTGCCTACAGAATAGAGGTTGAATGGCTGGTGTCCTGGTGCAGCCACAACAACCTGGTGCTAAACACCCAGAAGACAGTGGAGGTTTTTGTGGACTTTAGGAAGCACACAGCACCACTCCCCCATAACCCTGTCTGAGACTCATCACGATGGTGGACTCATGTCACTTCCTGGGCACCACCGTCACCCAAGACCTCAAGTGGGATGCCACCATCACCTCCATCATGAAAAAGGCCCAGAAGAGGATGTACTTCCTGAGGCAGTTGAAGAAATTCAACCTCTTTCAAAATCTTTGGCTCTTGTCCGTCAAAAAGGAGGGGAAGCCGCTGATCTTAGTGTGTTATTGGGGGACAAGGTCCTACAGTTTAGCATATACAAATGCAAGTCCTTCATGGTTTCTGCAAAATGATGTCGGTTATACTTTGTACCTCATCAAAGGTTTCCAGAAGGAGGAAGAATCAGGAGCATTTCTGAGAGAGGGCCACGGTAAAGTCAGTCTACTGACTTTTGTCAAGGATGCCCCCAGTTTTAAAGCAGGTGTCCTGTGGTTGAGTGGATCTGACTCTGCTATGTTTAGATGTTACTCAGACAGTTGTTTTGTTTTCATATAGCTTTCAGTTTGCTGCAGGCAGTGGAGGGGTTCATTTATGTATGTTTGTGTCTCCTACAGTACGCTGCATAGTTCTGGAACCCGTTTCTTTTTTTTAGTTGTCAAAGGTTACAATACTAGCTTACTGCCTATGTGTATATACTTACTATTTTTGTCTTTGTATTATTCTCTGAGTGTGCTGCTGTAACAAGTGAATTTTCTCTCTGTGGGATCAGTAAAGTCTATTCTGAAAGAGAAAATTTCACACTTACTCCAGTTGTTTCTGTATTTAAATATAAATCATCAGCTGGTCAGGAGGAATTATTTTCTGCAGTTACAGACGCAGACTTGGATCAAGCTGCAGGCATCTGGAAAGCTTCTTTTCCTCATCAGTTCTGACACTATCAACCAGCAGGGGGAGACAAACTCCACCTCAGCTGTGGAAAAGTGCCTTTTTCTGGTAGTTTGCTTTCAGATTTAAGTTGAGAAAGGGGGTCCAGATGTGTTGATGTGTGACGAGTACGGAGTGAGAACATGTTGTCCCGTGTGTGTGTGTGTTTGTGGTGTATCTGTGTTTTTGTGTGTGGTATATCTGTACTTGTCAGGACCTTTCATTGACTTGCATTCATTTTTGTGACTTTACTATGTCGAACCCTAACTAAAGAGGGATGCAAACGTTTTGGGCAACCTTGTTAATCGTCATGATTTTCCTGTATAAATCGTTGGTTGTTACGATAAAAATTCAGTTAAATATATCATATAGGAGACACACACAGTGATATTTGAGAAGTGAAACAAAGTTTATAGGATTTACAGAAACACATCAAACATCACTTTTCTGTGCGGCTGAATACAATCTAGAGTTGAAGCCATTAGATTCAGTCACCATCAGCAATGTTGGGAGTAACGCGGTACAAAAGTAATTAATTACTGTAATGCATTGCTTTTTGCTGTAATGTGGTAATGTAAGGCATTACAGGGAAAGTAAATGGTAATATTTACTCGGTACAATTGTCAGTAACGCGGTAATTACAATGCATTTTTAAACCCAGAATCAAGATGTGGGTTTCCTAAAAATTCAAATTGCGGGAAGCCTGAAAAAAGATCCAGTATCCACATATATTACATCATTTATGGACTCAGCTTTGTGGGCATTCTATGAGCAGAGAGGACGCAGTGGTGATGGCTCAAATACTCCAGCTGCGTCCTGCGCGTGGCCGCTGTTATATTCACAAAATCGCTCCACCAAAACAAAGTCATTTGTTTGTGATCGTTTATATCAGCCCATACTCTCTGGTACTTCATGTACTTGTCAGCTGAGTTCATAATCTGTGCCCCGGTGATTTCAACTCTGGAGCGCAGTGCATATTAAGCTTTTTTTATTTAGGTTTTTTTTTTTTTTTTGCGTTCGGTAGATCCCTTTGGCTGATTAGTTAGGAAATCTAGGAAACAGTTTTTCTGGAAGGTGGAGAAAACATGCAGCATGCAGGAAGGTTAGAGAGAGAAAGGGCAGGAAATTATTCTAATAAAATCAAGAAAACAAAACAAAGTGCTTGAAAAGAAAAAAGTAGGTAGATTTATCCCCAATACACATTTTTACCAGTGAAAAGCAATAATATATAAGCATTTAATATTTATACATGTGATAGAATCAGATCACCCCAGAAGTCAGTCCCACATCCAGGGCCGTATAAGGCATTTGGGGACCAAAGCAAATATAGGCTTGGAGCCCCCACCACCTCACTCACTGCTCAGGTAATATAAGATGGCAGCGTGCTGAGAGTACGGATTGTTGTTGCTTTTATTTAATAAGCAATCATTTTAAAGCACTGTTAGTATATCTGACTGTTTTTAACAGCAACCCTAGCTCAGACACCACATCACCTTCCACATATATGTCATGAGCTCACTGAGCGTCACATTACCAGATTCATATTGAAGTTGTTTTGATGAAAGTAACTTAAAGTAATGCAAAAGTAGTGTAATGCCTTACATTTTAAAATCAGTAATATTGTAATGTAATGAATTACTTTAAAATGAGGGTAACAAGTAATAAATAATGCATTACAGTTTTGAAGTAACTTGCCCAACACCGACCATCAGTGTTTAAAACTGGATCAATGATGATGTCATTATTCAGTCCACAAGTCCAGTGCGTAATAGGTTTATCTGTGAGGAGGAAATAGGTCCATTTGGTACCATATACTTCTTTTTAAATTAAGTCTCTGCTGCTTTTCAAGGATCAAAAACAGAAGCTAAACACTTCACTTCATTTAGTAGAGTTAAAACACAGCAAACCGGCCGTCTCAGAGCTGTTTGCTCTAATCCTCATGAATCTTTATAAAAGAACTCTGTTGTGTTTCTCTGTGTCTCTCCAGCCTGCAGCAGGACGGCTTGGGTAGACAGTGTCTTCTGTTTGAGAGACCGATGTAGTCCGATGCTGGCTGGTATATGCTGTCCGCCATCAGTGAAGCTGTCATGTCCACACCCAACGCCAGGCTGGATATTGGCAATAGGTGTTCACCTCTCCTTGCTAATGTTCCTGAGTGCTAGTTACCATGGAGACTTGAGCTGTAGAGTCAAACAGCGGATGGAGAACGCTGTGAGCACAACGCCACATGAATCCAGCCTTGTCCAGTTAACACGATGAAGAGGACACTCCATAAACAAACCAGGAGGTTAGTTTATGGAGATAACCAGAGCCTTGAGGGGTAAAAGTACAGCCCAGCTATTGGGTGCCTGCTCCATCACAGAACACCACACCAAGTCCCTGATCCAGAGAGAGAGAGAGAGGGAGAGAGAGAGAGAGAGAGAGAGAGAGAGAGAGAGAGAGAGAGAGAGAGAGAGAGAGAGAGAGAGAGAGAGAGAGAGAGAGAGAGAGAGAGAGAGAGAGAGAGAGAGAGAGAGAGAGAGAACCACTACCACTGTACAGTCACCTAAATGATTATTGGGAACACCTGTTCAACTTCTCCTTAATGCAATTATCTAATCAACCAGCCACATGGCAGTTGCTTCAGTGCTTTTAGGGATGTGGTCCTGGTCAAGAGCGTGGCATTGATGTTGGTGCCAGACGGGCCGGTCTGAGTATTTCACAATCTGCTCAGTTACTGGGATTTTCACACACAGCCATCTCTGGGGTTTACAAAGAATGGTGTGAAATGGGAAAAAACATCCAGTATGCGGCAGTCCTCTGGGCGAAAATGCCTTGTTGATGCTAGAGGTCAGAGGAGAATGGGCCGACTGATTCAAGCTGATAGAAGAGCAATTTTGACTGGAATAACCACTCGTTACAACAACAAAGCATTTGTGAAGCCACAACACGCGCAACCTTGAGGCAGATGGGCTACAACAGCAGAAGACCCCAGGTACCACTCTTCTCCACTACAAATAGGAAAAAGAGGCTACAATGTGCACCAGCTCACCACAATTGGACAGTTGAAGACTGGAAAAATGTTGCCTTGTCTGATGAATATTGATTTCTGTTGAGACATTCAAATGGTAGTCAGAATTTGGTGTAAACAGAATGAGAACATGGATCCATCATGCCTTGTTACCATTGTGCAGGCTAGTGGTGGTGGGGGTGTAATGGTGTGGGTTTTTTTTTTTTGGCACACTTTAGGCCCCTTGATGCCAATTGGGCATCGTTTAAATGCCACGAGCTACCTGAGCATTGTTTCTGACCATGTCCATCCCTTCATGACCACCATGTACCCATAGTGGTCTAATTCTTGACATTTGATGGCTACTTCCAGCAGGATAATGCATCATGTCATAAAGCTCCAATCCTTTTAAATTGGTTTCTTGAACATGACAATGAGTTCACTGTACTACAACGACCCCCACAGTCACCAGATATCAACCTGATAGAGCTTCTTTGGGATGTGGTGGAACGGGAGCTTCGTGCCCTGGACGTGCATCCCACAAATCTCCATCAACTGCAAGATGCTATCCTATCAGTATGGGCCAACATTTCTAAAGAATGCTTTCAGCACCTTGTTTAATCAATGCCACATAGAATTAAGGCAGTTCTGAAGGCGAAAGGGGGTCAAACACCGTATTAGTATGGTGTTCCTAATAATCCTTTAGTTCAGTGTATGTGTGTTTTATGCCGGTGTCTTTGGGGCTGCCTTGCACTTTTTAGCAGAGACTTACAGCTGTACTTTGTCAGAAAGTAGTCCCAAGTCTAAATAAAATTATTCCTTTATGTCACTAATTATTTCACTTGCAGTCAGTCTGATTAAGTCACCAAGCAGAATTGGAATGCCTACGGAGTGATTTTAAGGACTTCTTTACTAGTTGGATCCATTGGCTTACTGTGTTTTATGCTAAGCTAAAGCAACAGGAGTATAGCTGAGTCAGGAGAATGACTGGGCTGGCTAAAGGGTTAGGGTTTATCTAATGCTGGGAAATATGTGAACAGACCAGATTTCGATTTTGGGTGGAATCAGAGTCATTTTTAGCTTTGTGGGGGCGATGCTGTTCCTCATCTTGGCAAACTACAGTTGAACCACCATACATTAGAGTATTTATACAGTGGGGCAAAAAAGCATTTAGTCAGCCACCGATTGTGCAAGTTCTCCCACTTAAAATGATGACAGAGGTCAGTAATTTACATCATAGGTACACTTCAACTGTAAAAGACAGAATGTGAAAAAAAATCCATGAATTCACATGGCAGGATTTTTAAAGAATTTATTTGTAAATCAGGGTGGAAAATAAGTATTTGGTCACTTCAAACAAGGACAATCTCTGGCTCTCACAGACCTGTAACATCTTCTTTAAGAAGCTTTTCTGTTCTCCACTCGTTACCTGTATCAATGGCACCTGTTTGAACTCATTATCTGTATAAAAGACACCTGTCCACAGCTTCAAACAAGCAGACTCCAAACTCCACTATGGCCAAGACCAAAGAGCTTTCGAAGGACACCAGGAAAAGAATTGTAGACCTGCACCAGACTGGGAAGAGTGAATCTACAATAGGCAAGCAGCTTGGTGTGAAAAAATCAACTGTGGGAGCAATTATCAGAAAATGGAAGACATACAAGACCACTGATAATCTCCCTCGATCTGGGGCTCCACGCAAGATCTCATCCCGTGGGGTCAAAATGATCATGAGAACGGTGAGCAAGAATCCCAGAACCACACGGGGGGACCTGGTGAATGACCTGCAGAGAGCTGGGACCACAGTAACAAAGTTCACCATCAGTAACACACTACAACGGCAGGGAATCAAATCCTGCAGTGCCAGACGTGTTCCGCTGCTGAAGCCAGTGCATGTCCAGGCCCGTCTGAAATTTGCCAGAGAGCACATGGATGATACAGCAGAGGATTGGGAGAAGGTCATGTGGTCAGATGAAACCAAAGTAGAACTTTTTGCTATAAACTCAACTCGTCGTGTTTAGAGGGAGAAGAATACTGAGTTGCATCCCAAGAACACCATACCTACTGTGAAGCATGGGGGTGGGAACATCATGCGTTGGGGCTGTTTTTCTGCTTAGGGGACAGGACGACTGATCCGTGTTAAGGACAGAATGAATGGGGCCATGTATCGTGAGATTCTGAGCCAAAACCTCCTTCCATCAGTGAGAGCTTTGAAGATGAAACGTGGCTGGGTCTTCCAACACGACAATGATCCCAAACACACCGCCCGGGCAACAAAGGAGTGGCTCCGTAAGAAGCATTTGAAAGTCCTGGAGTGGCCTAGCCAGTCTCCAGACCTCAACCCCATAGAAAATCTGTGGAGGGAGTTGAAAGTCCGTGTTGCTCGGCGACAGCCCCAAAACATCACTGCTCTCGAGAAGATCTGCATGGAGGAATGGGCCAAAATACCAGCTACTGTGTGTGCAAACCTGGTAAAGACCTATAGTAATCGTTTGACCTCTGTTATTGCCAACAAAGGTTATGTTACAAAGTACTGAGTTGAATTTTTGTTATTGACCAAATACTTATTTTCCACCCTGATTTACAAATAAATTCTTTAAAAATCCTGCCATGTGAATTCATGGATTTTTTTTCACATTCTGTCTCTCACAGTTGAAGTGTACCTATGATGTAAATTACTGACCTCTGTCATTATTTTAAGTGGGAGAACTTGCACAATCGGTGGCTGACTAAATACTTTTTTGCCCCACTGTAAATGCACCACAAATTATCACAAATCAGTACAAGCAAAACAGGCCTTTATGGTACTGTATTACAAACAACACCATTATACATTGGTGATCTTCTCAGTCCCTACACCCCCAGCAGGTCCAGTAACCAAAGCCTTCTGGTTGTGCAGCGCACCAGGCTAAAGACCAAAGGTGACAGATGATCTGCTGCTGTGGCCCCCAGACTCTGGAATTCTCCCCCTGAGCCTGAGATCAGTGGACTCAGTGGTCTCCTTTAAGAAGCAGCTGAAAACTCACCTGTTCAGGCTTTGGTGTGACTTTCATCACCACCCTCTCCTTATTCTGCTTTTTCTACCAGTTCTGCCTTTCTCTGGATCCACTGATTACCTCTTTCTCATTCATTTTCTTTTTCACTTTCCTCACATTTAATGACAATTTTTAACTTTTCTTATTTTTATGTTTTTGTTCCTTTATTTATATACATATTTTAAAAAATTTTAAGTGCCTCTTGTTTGTTTTCTTGAGAGGTGCTATAGAAAAGATGATTTCTTCTTCTTCACTTGGTGGTGCAAAAGTGCTCACAGATCAAAAAGGACTAAGATGCAAAGACAAAAAAGAAGTGTTAGAGCCCGCAAAGATAAGGCGTCAAAATGTTGGTTTCATCATTTCACGGCTGTGTGCGAGTCATCTTTTGCTTTTTGAAAGTCAGCAAATCACACAAAAATTTGTTGCATCAAGTAAAAATTGGCACCAACTTTGAGAAGCGTTGTGTGGAAATGACTGAACGTTTCAGTGTTTTCTCTTTAGTGATGTATTTCATTAAATCAGCTGTTCGGGGTTAAAAAACAAACTGAAGCTGACAGTAAATCCTTTATTTTTAGGCCACATCTTCCTCCTCTGAGTTCAAATCTTGACTAACGGTTTCCCATGTGCCCACGCACACCAGTCACCTCCATGTCACATGGGAAAATCATACAAGCTACTTCAGGGATTCCTCATCAACTAATATTCCTAAATTAGGTCAACTTCCTTGCTGATAATTTATCAGTCAAAGTGTGTTTATTGAGTTCATTTTTATAAGTTGAAATATTTCATGTGAAGAAACATGCACTCAACCTGTGAAAATGTAAACAAATACACACAGATGTAACTACAGATCAAATGACCACATTTCCTGCAGGAAACATTGCCTGTAAAATGTTAAGACTTTTTTATTAGAAAAAGAAAATAGGTACCTGCATCCTGGAACATTTGATAGTGAAGCAGATAAACTTCCATACATCACACTTTCCTAATTTGGAGCGTAACCCCCCAGCAGTGACGTGTCTGTGGTGATGATGTCGATGTGCACCTACATAAGTGACAGTAGAAAGTGTGAAGTCGCTGTGTCAAAGAGCCTCTCATTAAGAGATGTGGAACTTCAGAAGCCAGTGGTTTACACTCATAATGGTGGTGGTGATGGGCGTCTCAGTGAACTCAGCTCCTGCAAAAAGATGCCCAAATGAAAATGAATGCAAACGGATGCTGAAACTAATTAAACAGGAAGCTTTGGATGTGTTAAATGAAAAGGTAAGAAAAGCAGAAACTTACTTCACTGGTTGGTTTTATTTGTTGCTGGTTTGGTTTCCAATAACCAAATGATGTCATCATAGTTGGAGATGCAAGTGAAGTGGATTTCACCAGGTCCAACCAAGTGTGTGGTACGTTGGAAACTTTATTTATTTATGTTTTGGGTCAGCTCATTCAGACCTGATCGAACAGAGAGACTTGTTATTTTAAAGCCTTTGAACTCTGAATGAGTTTAGAGATGTAATAACCATGAATGACTAATGCAGCAGGATGCCATTAACTGTCAACATCTCCTCATAGCGGCACTTCTTCTGTTTGGCTGAGAAGGCTCTGTTGGAACTGGAAAATGCCAAACCAGAGAACTTTGGGCTGGATAAACTTCACAGACTTATGATTCAATACAACAAGCAGGTACAGAACTCTTCTTTCCTTTTTAAAACATACAGACGCAATTGGCTGCTTGTGTCCTACATCCTGCTGCTGTGTGCTGGACTTTCTCAGGGGCAGTCTACATCTTGGGTCCTCTAATGTTCTTGTACTGTCATAATTATTGACACTACTGTCCTTGAGTCTTGATGTTACAGCTGAGATCAAGAGTCAGTAGACGTTAGTTTAAAGTACCTTTACTTGTCACACTGGTGAAATTTGTTCTCTGCATTTGACCCATCCCCTGGTGGAGCAGTGAGCTGCAGACACGGCCACGCTCCAATACTATTTAGTGGTTTAACCCCCAATATAAACCCCTTAATGCATATCAAGCTGGGAGGCATTGGATCCAAGTCTTTGGTTTGACCCAAGTGTGGATTTGAACCAGTGTGGTCTGATCTGCTCAAGTCCATCTGCTTCAAGGTTTATCACGTTGGGTTGGTCCAGTGGTTATTTGAGAGCCTTCAGTCGCTGAGAACCAATTTTGGACCATTTTCTGTAAATCCTAGAGAGGGTTGTGGGTGAAAATTCCAGTAGATCAGCAGTTTCTGTCTGGTATTGCTTTTCTTCTTTATTCCGTTGTCTTGGGTGAACTTCAGCTTCGTTAAGTATATGTTTAAACAGATGGGCTTTAACAAGCGTTTTATCAGGTTCAAATATAATTTTGCAAATGATTGTGTTACAGGCTCACGATGCCCACTGTAAGGATACACGGGACCTTTGGTATCCAATAGAAAAGTTTCTGGGAGAGGTGACGACGTGTGTCGATTACGCCATAAACAACAAAACCAGCACAAGGCTGAACATGAAGAAAAAAGTAAAACACATCTAATATGTAAACATTATTTATTCTATGTTTCCATTGTATTTATTTTATTTGGCATCTGATGGCTTCTACATCAATAAAACAAAAACGTAGGATGCTTAAACACACCCCATTTTGGACCAACCCAACATACAGAGGAGGTCATTTGTAGTTTGTTGCTTTGAACTAAAACATTGAACGATGTGTGATCCTAAATACATCTGTGGTATAGCAAATTAACTTTTGTTCAGAAATATTTGTGCTGAATTCTGACAAAGCTAAATGTTTAGGCTCAAAAGGACTTTCTCAGACTCCACAAATTCAAATCCTAGTCTGAGTATCCACTACCAGATCTTCTGAAATAGACAGTGTGGTGTGTGGACCACACCAAAACCACAGAACATGAATGGATCAAACACAACTAATATATTAGTTATTTATTATATTTATTTTTTTATTTCAGTATTTATTTCAGGTTTTGCATTAATTTGTGAATTTGTGTGTGCTTCTTTTGCATTTGCAACTGCAATAAATGAAAATGTGACAGAAATCTGAGTTTAACCATTACTGCTGGTGGCTGACATGGCTTGTTAATCTTCAAGAATATAGTTTGGTGTCCACTGTGGTAACTAATATGCAGGGAAGGGTTAATGATGAGCTTGGGTAACTCCTACAGCATCAAAGTCAGTGTATATATAATCATTATTCACATTTTTTTATTCTTTTCAAAAAATGAGCAACTAGAAAGTCTGATAGACAGATATAATAATTTAATAAATAAAATCCAGAGGTTTGTTGGTGTAAACATTTGACAGAACATGAATTCAGTTTGCAACCACTACAGAACACCATCAAATGAAAATGCATTCCCACAAGCGTGTTAACACTTAAAAATAAAGATGACCTGCTCAGAGTAACAAATGGCACCGATGGACGAGCTGGACAGCATGCTTCTGCTTTCTGACTTAAAGGAAAGCACGTTTTTTTATTTACAGAGTTACATTACGTTTCCTTTTCTCCTGTTTTTTAGATGCCAACTGAACCCATCAATAGAGCTTTGTAATTTAGAGAATAATTAGTGGAATTTAATTGCATGTATTTAGTGTTTCCTTAGACTCGAATCTGTCAGGCTGCAGGAAATGAAGAGAACATTAGTCATTCTTTGTGAACGTTTAACCGTGTGTTAATGCAGCCCACCACATCTCAGAAAAACACTTTGAAGTTTGTAGACAAACAAGCTCGTCTTCATCAGTTCCTTCATATTTATTGTGATTTTCATGAAGCTGTACTCTGAAAAGTGCTCCAAAGAATGGTCAAAGTAGTGTTCCTCTGCACGTGACGCCCCCGCCACCATACTAAAGGTGTGCCTCTTTCACATTTAAAACCTTGTTACAGTGTACACAGAAATGCTCTACTGGTCACCCAGAAGTGAGACTAAATACGTTCCGTTTGGGTTAACATGAATGCTGCTGTGAAACGTGGACCACTTCATCACTGCAGAAGGGACTCATTCGCTGCGTCTGGCTTTGCTGATCTTTTCCTGTCAGAAGATGGATGACAGATAACAGTTATCAACAACTGTGAGATGCTTTTAATATCCTCACTTCTCAGAAGCACAGATCAGCTAACAGCTCATTCAGCTCGCAACTGATTCATATCAACTCAGCTTAAATGTTATTTAAATACACAAACATTTCACAAAACTAGTGGACATGAATAATTCTCAGGTGTGTTGTGTGCATTAAACAAGGACCAACTGAAAGGGGAACAACACAAAAATGTCTTTTTATTTTGTGTTAGTGGTTTTAAGTTCAGACGGAGGATCTTAGATGAATGTTTTATTGGACAGTTCTGTCTTTTCCACAAAAACACAAGTTTGAGAAACTTGGAGCTTTAAAGACTGAGGAAGAGAACTAAACAAAAACATCACTTTACTGTACAAAAGTCATATTTACTCAAAGTTTACTCCGCAAACAACAGGAGTAAATGAACATTAAATTCTGGTATAATAAAAAATGATGATGATCGATCAACACATGAACTTTGTGCTGCAGGAATGATCAAACCCTAACCATCAAAGCTGGGTTTGGTTTATGAGAGATTTTCTGTTATTTATCTAGTGCAAGATTATATAAAGTTTTGTTATTCTTAACAAAATGACTAACTGATACAAAAATGATGCAAAAATTGATTCTAAAATGGAGGTTCAGTTCAGCATATCTGGACATTGCCTATGTATGTAGAACCATCATCAGCAAGGATGAATAATGGAACTTCAGATACCACGCCATATAGGATGAACTCAATAGGAAACCTTAGGAGTGTCCTTGCTGACTAGAGTGGGATGGACTGAATAACGTGTCATAAACAAGAAGATTATTGTTGACTGTTTAATGTGCTGTATTGGTCTTCAGCTTCCTAATAAAATGTAATGAAAATAAAGAGTTACTAGGGCTGTCCATTTCCAATAACTAAATACATTAAATGACCAACATAAGACTATTATTGTGGACAGATCTGTAAAGAAAAAGGTCAGCTTCAGATTTTATGCCATCCATCCTCGGCTGCTTATCCAGGGTCAGGTCACTGGGGCAGTAGCCTAAGCAGGGAGGCTCAGACTTCCCTCTCCCCAGCCACTTGGGTCAGCTTCTCCGTGGAACCCTGACGTTCACATACCAGCCGAGAGACATGGTTTCTCCAGCGTGTCCTGGGTCTTCCTTTAGATCTTCTCCCGGTGGTACGTGCCCGGAAAACCTCACCAGAGAGGCATCCATGAGGCACCCTGAACAGATGCTCGAGCCACCTCAACTGGCTTCTCTTGATGTGGAAGAGCAGCGGGTCTGCTCCGAGCCCCTCCCAGATGAACGAGCTTCTCACCCTATCTCTAAGGGAGAGACCAGCCACTCTGTGGTGAAAACTCATTTCGGCCGCTTGTATCTGCGATCTCATTCTTTCAGTCACAAACCAAAGCTTGTAACCATAGGTGAGGGTAGGAACGTAGATCGGCCGGTAAATCAAGAGCTTTGCCTTCAAGCTCAGCTCTTTTTCCACCAAGACAGATTGGTACAACCCCCACATCACTGCAGACGCAGCATCAATCTGCCTGTCTGTCTCACGCTCCCTCTCCCTCACCTGTGAACAAGACCCAGAGATACTTAAACTCCTCCACTTGGTGCAGGACCTCATCCCTGACCCGGAGAAGGCATTCTACCCTTTTCCGACTCTCGACCATGTACTCTGATTTAGAGGAGCTGATTCTCATCCCAGATGCTTCACACTCGGCTGCGAACCGCTCCAGCGAAAGCTGAAGATCACGGTCTGATGAAGCCAACAGGACCACATCATCTGCAAAAAGCAGAGACCTGATCCTTAGTCTATCAAAACAGATGCCCTCCACACCTTGGCTGCACCTAGAAATCCTGTCCATAAAAGTTATGAACAGAATCTGTGACAAAGGGCAGCCTTGGCGGAGTCCAACTCTCAGTGGGAGCGAGCCCGACTTGCTGCAGGCAATGCGGACCAAGTTCTGACACCGGTCATACAGGGACCTAACAGCCTGTATCAGAGGGTCTGGTACCCCATACTCCCGGAGTACCCCCCTCAGCACGAGGTTGAACACCTTCTCCAAATCCACCAAACACATGTCGCTTGGTTGGGCAACCTCCAGGACCCCCCTAAGGGTATAGAGCTGGTCCAGTGCTCCACGGCTAGGACAAAAACCACATTGCTCCTCCTGAATCTGAGGTTCGACAATCCGACGGACCCTCCTCTCCAGAACCCCTGAATACACATTACCAGGGAGGCTCAGCAGTGTGATCCCCCTGTATTTGGAACACATCCTGTGGTCCCCAGTCTGCCAATCCAGTGGAACTACCCCCAATTTCCACGAGATATTGTAGAACCACGTCAACCAGCACGCCCCTACAACATCCACAACCCTAAGGAACTCTGGGTGGATCGCATCCACACCTGAAGCCTTGCCACCAAGGCGCTTACCACCTCAGTGACCTCAGCACCAGAGATTAGAAAGCTCAACCCAAATTCCCCAGACTCTGCTTCCTCACTGGATGACAGGCCGGTGGGATTGAGAAGGTCTTTGAAGTACTCTGCCCACTGATCCACAACGTCCCGAGTTGAGGTCAACAGCACATCGTCCTCACTATAAACAGTGTTGGTGGCGCACTGCTTTGAGGCGCCGGACGGTGGACCAGAATCTCTTCCAAGTCGTACAAAAGTCTTGTTCCATGATCTCACTGAACTCCTTCCACGCCCGGGTTTTTGTCTCTGCCACCACCCGAGCCAAATTCCGCTGCCGGTACCCATCAGCTGCCTCTGGAGTCCCACAGGCCAAAAAGACCCAAAAGGCAGACTTTCTGCCATTTTTGTATAAAGTAACATACCTTCTTCCTGTTTTAGGTCTGCCACTCTTGCTACTTTTTGAGGTTCTGGGCCTCTCTAGTTTCATCAGTGACTGCCGCATGCTCTCCTCTGTATATGCTAGATACACGTAGGACAGATCCACCTCAAAGGGCTACAAGTTAAAGGACCAGAAGAAGAAAATGTGTTAGCATTGTCATAAAAGAAAATGAATCCTGTAAATAAAAATGATTGGATGAAAACATCCCTCTGCCACTCACGTCTTTTTCCTTTTTGTCTGGCGCGGGGGTCTGTTTTCTCATGTTGTTTCCAGTGTAAGCCACACATTTCTAAAAGAAAAAAAGAAAGTCCTTCAATCACAAAGAAATAAAGTGAACACCACTGAGTGGATTAAAGGTGCAAAACGAGCTCACCAGCTGCCATTCGCCAATATCTTCATTCCAGTGGACATAATTTTCGATCATTTCCTAAAAAGAAAATACCAGAAATAAAAATAGAAACAATGATGAGAACTGACTGAAAGTGAAACTCCATTCTATTTACCACAGTGACTAGTTTCCATTAAGACAAGAATTTTTTCAAACATGCTACAGACCTGCCAACCATGTCAAGATATTTTGAGTACCAAATGCGCTGCGTTTATTTGCAGATATTTTCAACTCTGTTTCACAAATCTACTAAAGGTTTCACAATTTACCAACTGTCTTTTATGGATTTTGCTGGTAACGTAGTATAAACTAGTCCAGGTTTGATGAGTCTAAAGGTTGTAGTTTTGAGCTGGACCAGATCTAAGGTGGACCAGATGAAACTTGTGTATTTTGTGAATTGTAACAAATCAAAAGTTTCACAAAGGACAAACTAGGTTTTAATGACTATTAGTTTTAAATAATCTAGTTAAAGTCTGAAGAGTCTAGATGTTGTAGATTTTGAGCTGAGCCAGTTTTAATGTGGCGAAGAAATGTGATGAAATCTGCTTGCTTTGAACTTTCACAAACGAAATAAAGGTTTTAGAAAACAGAAAATGTCTTAAGGATTCTGTTATTAGTGCAGAAAAACCCAGTCCAGTCTAAGTTTGGTAAATTTTTAATGAGAGCCGAGCAAAGATGCTCAGGGAGAGGAAATATTTGTTGGAATTGCCCTCTCTGACTCTGAAACTAAAATAGGAAACTAACTTCAGCTTCATCTGGTGTGTCTTTTTTTGCTTTTAATAATAATTTAATCTCTTGTTCTCGGTAAATAAATAAACAAATAAATAAATATTCACATCGACAAGCCATCTCTGAGGTGATCCATAAGCAGGATTGGTACACTTTACTTCAATAAGTTAATATTGACACAAATCATATTTGTGTCTGTTCTGTCATTTTTAATATATATATATATAATATATATATATTTTTTTACTACATTATGCGTAATAGAAATGCTAATAAAAACACCCACTAATACAAACAAGTGAAACTGGAAAATAAGTTTTCGCACAGACGCTGTGTTGAATGACGCATGATGGCTGCTGTAACGTGAGGAAATATGGGTTTTCTGTGCAAAAGGTTATACTTTGCCCGGCTGGGTCAAGAGCTGGGTCGCTGAGAACTTTCACCCACAGATTAAGACCTGAACGCCAGCGAGTCTGGGAGAAACCATAACATCTGAACACCTGCAGTGCCAGAAGATGTGTTCTCATGGAAAAGCTAGTCATAACATAACAAAGTCTTAAAACTTCCTTTCCTTTATTTTAAATGTTAAATAATCATTTGATCACTTTGCTCATTATAAATGTGTTTTAATCAAATGAATGATTATTATGCTTTGGGTAATCATAATAACTAATGAATCAATGCTTAATTAAATAATGTTTGAAGATGTTTTAGTGGTGACCTTCACACACTCAAACACTCACTCAAACACTCACACACACACAAACTCTCACAGTAAACTCCAAACACATTTGCTGACGCACAAGTTTTGCTTTGAGAAGAGAACTGGGTTTGGTAAGTTTCAGTCTCATGATTCAGTTCGAGTTTGTCAACGAGAGAGTTCGGACGTGTTGAACACGCACCCGGGGAAGGGAGCCTGCGGAGCCTCCTGTCCCCACGCTATTCTTGTCAAGCCAGACAGGAATAGCTGAATTGCAACCGCTAACGCAGACTCGTCCAGAGTCTTTGATTTTCTGAGTAAATTAAACTTAAGAAAGCGCATCTGCAAACGCTTTATCATCACGTGTACCGAGGTCATCTCTGGACCGGGTCGGAGCACACCTTCGTCTTCTCTGTCAGCCAAGGTGCCCTGGATGAAACATCGTCCTTTGACGTCCCGGGTCTAAAAGAGGGTCCGAATACGGTGAGGCAGTCCACGAGAGATAGCGTCTGATGCATCTTTTCCAACAAAACCTAAGTTTATTCAAACCATCACTTTTCACTCAGACACCTGTTTCTTCCTGAAGCAAAATCAGACGCACACACGCATTCATCTCACCTTATTCTCAATTTTCACTACATTTTGCACACACGCATCCATAATCACATCACTCTGAATCTTCAGCACATCCAACACAAGGTCTATTTGAGCAAGTTTACAATATCAACTGTTAAAGATTGTTCAACAAAGTTGCCAATGTTGATTGTTGTTTCCTATGCTTGTCATTTCAAAATCATTAGTTTGATTTGAAGAATTAAATCTTTTAACTTTCAAACTTGTCTCTTCATTGAACTGAAACACAGACCCACGGATATTATCGACAGTTTATCGATGAAAACAACCTTTGAGTCTTCTATCAAATTAATATGTAGAATGGTTCCTCTTTCATAAAAGAGCATAAACCATTACTCTACATAATTGACAGAGCCTAATCAGGTTCACTACACTGCACACGCCCAATCTCCTTTTAAAAAATGTGATCTGCAAATTCTGATCAATGGATCAAACCAGCTGGCTGTCGTTGCTACTGTGGAGCCTGCAGAGACACTGAACGGAGCTCCAGCGTGGACTGGCTTTTAAGCGTTGGCTCACTTGACCAAAGTCCTCCTGAACAACAATAGCCGGCTACAGGGCAACTACAATCAGCAGAGATTATTTTGGTAAGCTATATGTGCGAGCACAGAAATGAAACACACAATTAAAGTAAATAAATGATGCAGATTTTGGTTCTGGAAATGTTCACCATTCTTCCACGCTGGATTTACCATCAGAAAATCCGATTGACTTGCATGTTGTCTGTCCAGCTGTGTGTTCACCTCATCGGCTAGCGGGCTTGCGGATAATGAAAGTTGGGTGACCCAGCTGCACTCCTCCGGAAGTCTCAGATATTCGTTCTCCTCGCTGTATTCCAGAGGAAAATTATCTGACCGACTAGCAGAGGTTTCAGAAGCTACGTCTGACTGATGACACATTGTTGTCTGCTATAATGCTGAAGCAAAAACACTGGAGATCCTCTACTGCAGTGGTCCGCAAATGGGGTCCCGTGGGCCACGTACAGCCCGCGAGTCCTCTCTTTGTGGCCCCCAAACCCCGCGTGCACCCCCCACCCCCACCCCCGAAGGCCGACTGGGAAGTGTAGGATAGAGCTGAGGAAAATAATCAATAATCAATGCATCGAGATGCGGGCATAAACGATTTTGCATCATATAAGTGTACCATAATCAATTATAGTGGAATGTAGTTTTGCTATTTTAACGGCGGCACCAGCGTAGCATCCACATCCGTCAGAGCGGTGTTCTCCACATTTACCGGGTAGGAAATTTTGGTCTGCCTTTATGTGGTACTGCAGGGCTGAGCGCTGGAGTTATAACCTGAGACCGAACCGATTCAGCCCGATCGGTTCTGTTGGATTTGGGCTGTGAATTGAGCGGGTTGTCGCGAAGCACTCTCTGCTCGCTCGATCAGCGACTGTGAATGAGTGAGTGAGTGAGAGAGAGCGAGAGAGAGAGAGAGAGAGAGAGAGAGAGAGAGAGAGAGAGAGAGAGAGAGAGAGGGATTTTCTGCTCACACAAGAGAGCGGATCAGAGGACGCTCCTCCAAACACTCATTATTATTATCATAATTTCATTATTATTTCTCCACGAAGCGCTCAGTCAGACCAAATGCTGTGATGTCGGGAGATCCGGTCTTGGGGAGGAAGCGGGGTCAGTGACGGCGGCTGCAGCGTGATCATCTGTCTCTTTTATTTAGGGACACGGAGAAGTTAAAAGGAGAGACAAATAAACTGATGTTAAATTCAGTTTAAATAGAAACTGGGAGGAAGCTTTGGTTCATTTTAAGTTACAGGAGATCTGTCTCCTACCTGCTCCTCCAGAGACAGCATGGACATGAGGGTTACATGGTGAAGGTTAGTGCAGTCACACAGCCGAGCTGGAGGGGGACCGGTGTTGTCCTTTATATTGCAAGCTTGTGTGTTATGTGCATTACAGCCAGCGATCCAAACAGCAGCAGCACCCCCCCCCCCAAAACCATACCATTTAACTATAAAAATCGGGCCTAAAGTGCATAGGGTGCAGGTCTAGCGTCACCTGTCAATGTTTTCTTCTGGCCAGCTTGGGTCCTGCGCCTGTCGATGACATCACACTAGCTGATTGGATGGACATGCGACTTACGGAAGTTATTTTACCATGTTCAAAACCATTGAAGTACTAAGAAACATGAATTTAATAACAAAACTGCTAAACTCATTCCAAAACATACATAAAATAGAATTGAAAAAGAGATGCAATAGACTACAATTGCACTGCAATCTCTAAAGCTGGGCGTACACTGTGCGACTTTTTCACTTTTTTGAGCCGATTTTCCAGTCGTGCGAGAATCCACGAGATCGGGGCGAGTTTTGCGCCGAGCGTCGTGTAGTGTACAGGGGGTAACGAGAGGCGATTAACACCACGTGACCAGCTACCAACCAGCAGTCGTGAGCTCGCACAAACTTCTGGCGTGTTTGAAATTTTGCTCGTCCCTCGTGAGGGCATCGCACTGTTGAAGCGGTGCTGCGAGCAGCTGCGACCCAAAAAGTATCAGAACCGCTCATGGCGAATGCGCAATCCTGCATCAACACCGCTCACCCGCTATTTCCCTAATAACACACGCTGTTTGTTTTTATTTCTACACGTTTTTTTACTCACAAAGATTGTCAAGAAAGCGTGTTTGTCGTGTTCATGTCAAATTAAACTGATCACATAACACAGATTTACTTTCTTTATTTCGTTTTCGTCATCCAACCCCATAAATCCCTGTGTGTCCTCCTGCAGCACTCCTGAAGGACAACAGGCAAAACAAGACAAAAAAGTCTGACGTGTTGAGTAAAAACTGCTATTTTTAGCACATTTTTAGGGCCGACGTGTTGCTTCCAGACGTACAGTGTGAGCAGTCAGGTCGCAACCGAGAAGTGGGTCGTGCAGTGTGAGCACATGACTCGTGAGATCTGCTCTGCGAGGAAGTCGTACAGTTTGAGCTGAAGCTGAGTGCTACGAGTGAAAAAGTTGCACAGTGTCCGCCCAGCTTTATGGACTTAACTGAAGGACTATCAAAGTCTGAGGAGTCACGCCAACGTTGCATGCTTTCTGCTCCACAGGTAACATTCAACTGGAATGTTTTTTAAACTAGTGACAGTTGGGAAGATATGGTGTAATATTACCCTGAACTGTTTGTATTACTGCATCCTAGTGGCAGGAAACTACACCCTGCCACTTTAATACGGTTTTACACATGCCACTCAAAGGAATTTTGCCTCTGGTCGCCTTCATATTTGTCGGCCTTAATCACCCTCTATGTGGTTTTCCACCAGCTAGTAATGGTGTTTTAATAGCAACAATGCTAAATACTTTAGATGCGTTCCTGTTGCAAACTAAAGTCATTCAGGCATTTCAAAAAGTGCACGTCAGGAAAACACACACACCTGGTATTCCTGGGGGGTAAAGTTGTCTATGACGAGCATCTGGAGCCGCAGCTCTCGGCTCAGCTGGCGGATGTTTTCCAGGAGGCCCTCGATCTCTCTGCTGTTCTCTTGTCGCAGATCTGCCATCTGACAAACAAATAATAGATAACATAAATTAAGTTATCGATGAATCCACATGAATTCATCCCTGATCAATCAAAACTATACATAATAAAAAGGTCAGCACTGCTCTCTGGTACTGAGGAACCTATGGCTCTTACACATTAGCGTTGGCACGGTCGGGGTTTGGTCTGGCTAGATGGCATGAGTGCGGTCTTGAACGGGCGGTGTGGTATTCACATATAAATCTGAGGGACTTCTCAGGAATGCCTGCGGGCGACATTTAATACACGCGGGAAAGTCCACGATACCCGCCATTATAAGTTAAACAAAGGCAGGCATGAGCTGCGTTGCTTTTGGAAACTCGGAACCACATTATTTGCTGTGTGTCCTCATAATCTTGTGACACACACACACACACACACACACACACACACAGAGGAGAGAGAGGGAGAGGGAGGGAGAGAGAGAGAGAGAGAGAGAGGTTTACTCAACAGCATCCAGCATGAAAATGAATCGCGCATGGGAACCCCCCCCCATGGGTGTAATTTCAGCCTGCCAATCAGTCGGTAGTGTCGCCTCGGTCCCAGTCTGTCCACTGGGGAGAAGGTCTGACCCCCCCCCCCACACACACACACCAAAAGGAACAAGTACACACTTGTTATTAAGCACAGGACATGCAGACTAAAAATATTTTTAGCATCATTGCTTTGGCACCCCCTCCAGCCTGGGTCCCCTATGCATCACATACGTTGAACACCCACTTTTTGCGCCACTGAGTCTGAGCACATTTGGTTCCTCTGTGTTTTATAATGTAGCACAGTTATGGTCTGGCGTGAGCATTTAGAGCTGGTAGGGGCTGACATTGAGTGGTATCCCAGCTGAGGTGTTGATTTGAAGATGATGAGGTGAAAGTTAAGCTACATGAAATGAGGTTTTATCTGTTTTGCTTACTTCTGATTTAGCAGCCATAAGCATGGTCCAGACTTTCTTCAGCTTCTTGGTCTTCCCTTGAGCCTCCTCCTGCAGGCTGGTGTACTTCTCTTCTATGTCTAAACGTTCTTGCTGTTTTAAGAGGAACAAAAGTCACAGATCACACCAAAAACAAGATTCCATTACAAACTATTACAACCTTGCACCACTGCACCATTCTCCATCGTTATTAAATGAAACAAAGGTTTTAACCCCTTTTCTAACCAAAATGTGAAAGCAATTTGACTGAACTGTGTGGTCTGTGGCAGCATGGTATCACATCCTGTCTGCTCCTGTGCAGGATGGTGGTGAGGCAGCAGGCTTATGGTAGAAGACATGGGTTTGTCTAGATTTAGCAAGATAATTATTACCGGTAAACAAGTCAACGTTTTAATAAGCTTTACTGTAAAATGCAGCTTAAAGTTGGCGTTATTAATAAATGACTATTTGGTCACCTGCTCAGATTTCTAATCTGTAGATTATTGTGTAAATGAATTTGCATTTACCGAGCAGACAGCTGGTTTCATACCTCCTTCTCTTCAAGCTCCTTACGCAGCTGCTCGGCTCTCTTGCGACGTTCTTCGAGTTCATTGTTCGATTCATCCAGGAGCCTCTCCTGCTCCTCAGCCTTGGCCAGAAGGTCCACTCCTCCCACTATCACCTTCTTCTCTAAGGCAGATAATTTCTCTAAGAGAAGCTGATGCTCCTGCCTGAGAAGTTTAGATTATTAATGAGTAACTTCCACAAGTATTCAACAACATGTTGGTTTATTTTTGTCAACTCACTGGGCTTTAAAGAGGTCCTTCTCCCTTTTCTCCAGCTCTGCTCTGGCCTTGTTCCTCTCCTCCTCCTCCATGTCCAACTTGGCCTCTAACGCTTTTCTCTCTTCTTCTATCTTTGCCTGCATCTCCACCATCTTGCCTGGAGAAACCTTCTTCTTTCCTGATTGAAGAAAATGACAAAAAATACAAAATGTTCAAAAATGTCTTCTCACGATTTAGAAAAATTGAAGAGAGAACCGAGATCATGCTTATATCAGAGCGACTGAAGCAGACAGCAGCCACCTTCGTGTTTGTTGACTACTCCAGAGCTGGGATCACTTCACTGGCTACTCATCACTTAAGATGAAAATAGAAATTATTTTATTTGTTTTTAAAGCTTTAACTCTTTGGCACCAACCTACCTCACTGTTTTGTTGCAGACTGAAACTCAGGTTGTGTACTTGTTTACACATTGTGAGTTTGCGAGGTTGCTGAATCGGCAGTGAGCTAACACCACTAGATGCAGTTTGTACACATGGTCAGAGCTGTTCTTATATTTAGGAACATTTCTACACACAAGCAGAAAATGGAAAATACCACACAAACTCTGTTTAAATGGTAACTACTTCCTGCTTTCATTTTTCTTTTAAAAGGAGAGAAAACTGAACACTCAGCTGGCTGAGAATGACATATTTCAGTGTAACCTTCCTTCCAACTTAATTGAGAGATTAGATTTTTTGTGATTATTTCACAGTAGAATTTTTACAAATTGCACCTTTAAAGAGTTGCATGAATTTTCTGTTCGGAGTTAGTTTAGTTCTGTTTGGAAACATTTGTTGCCTGAGTGCACTCCAGCCTTTTCTGACGACTACAAAGCTGTCAGCCAGTTTGGTTGCCTTGGCAAACCCGAGCAGATCAGCATGTGAAAAAATAAATAAAACGTTTCTCAACAGATACAATTACTTAAACAATTTGTGGGTGAGGAGCACATGTGGATGACTGAGATCTTCAGCATTGCAGTTCCCTCGTTCTACCACTAGATGCAGTTTGTACACATGGTCAGAGCTGTTCTTATATTTAGGAACATTTCTACACACAAGCAGAAAATGGAAAATACCACACAACATGTAAAATTGTTCCTCCTTACAAATCTGTCCGTAAGTATGGTTGATAACCGAGGACCTTGGAGTGTGAGAAAGAAAGAAAACTACCAAAAATAAAAACAACAAAACAACAGCCAGCAGAAATCAGACAGAGACAAGCAGAGAAAACAATTTCTCACAATGAGATTTGGTGGTTGAACTGAGTCTTTGATGTTCAGCTGATGCGCCAGACAGAATATATGTCAGACACAGAAAGACACAAAGGAAGTGACATGACGTCAAAAGTGTTACACAAGTATTTCTAGGAAAGGCATTTCAGAATGGGAGCTCCTTGATATCTTTAAAATAATAATTGAGTAGATATTTGATCACGGATCAACAAGGGATCTCTTCAGATAGATCAGTGTGTGCGTGTGTGTGAGGGGGCTTTACTGTGGGACCACAGGGGTGTCAAAGACATCAAAAATACTTTTCACACACGTGGTGCCATCAATGAATGACTTGGGTGGTCTGGAAAACCACCTATAAGAAGAAATAAAACGCTCTTTGTTCCATAATAGTAAGGAACGTCTGTAGCTGCACATCAACCTGAGAATCATTAAAGATGTGGTTCACTTGTTTCATCAATACATTTGCAGTGGTCTCTAGTAGGAATGAAGGCCTTGTAAGTTGTGCTCTGAGTACAAACAGCTCTGGTGGGCCTGTTCGAGGGCATCAGTAGACAGGATTTGGGATCTTATTTCCTGATATTTAGACATCTCACCTCTGATTGGCTAACAGAAACGTGACTCTACCACTGACTTTGTTTACTTTGCAACTTTGATGTTTTATCTTCCCAAATAACAAAAGACTGGAGGATTTATGCCATATGGTAGTTACAATGCTAATGGTTAGCTTTTACCAGCAGAGACGTTCTCTGCCGTTTCCTGGATGCGAAACTTTAGGTTACTGTCGTAACCCCGGTTCTCTGAGTAACATGAGTGAGATGTCTCACTATGGGATACGCCCCTCCGCGGATTTCTCAGAAGCACTTATCTCAATACGCCAATCCTGATTGGCCAGTGACCGTGACGTACGCGTCCCCCTGCTACTATAAGTAGCAAGCGTCCCAACGTACGCACTATTCAAGATAAACACCTCTTCTCGCTTCGCCCAGCAAGAAGGGTTGTCTGGTGAGACATCTCACTCATGTTACTCAGAGAACCGGGGTTACGACAGTAACCTAAAGTTCTCTTTCTTAACATTCGTTTCGATGTCTCACTATGGGATATGGAGACTCCCGTATTGCCAGACAGCTTATCCAGCGATCACCAACCTACAGGGATACGTCTTGGCCCGCCAAAGACCCCACACTCAGAATCGTGTGAGTCATTGCAGGGACCGAAACATCAAGCTTATAGAAGCGTGCAAATGCAAGTGGAGAAGCCCAACTTGCTGCAGCACAAATCTCCTGGATTGACTGCCCCCGAAAAAGGGCCCAAGAAGCAGACAGGCCCCTAGTAGAATGGGCCCTGAGCCCAACAGGAGCCTGAATGCCCTGACAGGAGTAAGCCATAGAAATAGCCTCCACAATCCAGTGGGAAAGCCTCTGCTTTGTGACGGGTTTCCCCTTACGAGGCCCACCCCATAACACAAAAAGCTGGTCCCCCCTGCAAAGGTTCTCCGTCCGATTCACATACTCCTTGAGCGTGCGAATCGGACACAGCTTGTGCCACCGCTCCTCCTCAGGAGAGGAGAAGGGTGGCGGGTAGAAAGCTGTGAGGATAATAGGAGAAAAGGAGCCCACCACCTTAGGCACAAAGGCAGGGTTGGGCTTCAAGGACACCTTCATGTCACCGGGTGCAAACTGGGTGCAGGATGGGTGCACAGAGAGAGCCTGTAAGTCACTAACTCGCTTTGCAGATACCAAAGCCAGGAGTAGCACCACCTTAAAAGACAGGATTTTAAGGTCCAGGCCGTCCATAGGTTCAAATGGAGGCCCGGAGAGGGCCGACAGCACCAAGGACAGATCCCATGAGGGCACCAGGGGTCGAGACACAGGGAGAAGCCAGCTCGCCCCTCATGAAGCTACACACCAGGGGGTGTTGACCTGCCAATTTCTTCCCAAAACCCAAGTGTCGGGCGGAAATGGCTGCTAGGTACATTTTAATGGTGGAGAAAGCCTTCTTCCCATCCAACAAGTCTTGCAGGAAAGACAGAATGACGTTCACCGGGCATTGGAAGGGTGAGACCTCCCTGCCCTGACACCAGGCTTCAAACACCCTCCATTTACAGTCATATAGGGACCTAGTGGAGGGGGCCCTAGCATTCTGAATGGTTCGAATGACTGCCTGGGGCAGCTCTGCTGACACTAGCCCGCACCCCTCAGGGGCCAGGCCCACAGGGCCAGCCGTTCTGGATGAGGGTGGAAGATCGAGCCTCCCGCTTGGGACACCAGGTCCCTGCGAAGCGGAAGTTTCCAAGGTTGGCCCTCCAGGAGCTGGAAAATGTCCGCCACCCAATGCATGGCTGGCCAGTATGGGGCCACCAGAATGAGAGTGTGGAGCTGGGTTCGTACCCTCAGCAAGGTGGGTGGTATCAGGGCCACTGGGGGAAAAGCGTAAAGCAGTCCCCGTGGCCAGTCGTGCGCCAGCGCGTCCACGCCGAGTGGAGCGTCTCGGTCGCGCAGAGGACAGTGAGCATTCTCCTTGGAGGCAAAAAGATCCACTACGGCTCTGCCGAACCGGATCCAAATCTGTTCCAACACTGCTGGATGCAGGCTCCAATCCCCGTACAGGGGTGTCCCTCTGGACAACAGATACGCCCCCCGATTCAGAACACCCGGGACATGGGTGGCTCTGATTGAGAGGAGATGCCTGCTGCACCATAGGATCAGTCTGCGTGCCAGCGTGTGTAACCGCATGGAGCGCAGCCCCCCCTGGTGGTTTATATAAGCCACAGTCATGGTGTCTGTTCTCCCTAGGACATGATGGCCGGAGAGAAAAGGCAGGAAGCGCCTCAGGGCTAGAAAGACGGCGAGGAGTCAGATAATTTATGTGTGTCCCCCAGAGCTCTCTGCTCCACACACCCCTGACAGAGCGACCCTCCAGGAGCGCCCCCCCCCCACCAACCTGACAGGCTCGCATCTGTCGTGACCACTTTCCTCACGAGAACCAACCCCAACAACTACCCCTGACTGCATCCCGGAGATTGGGGCGGGGCTAAATGTGGGCGGGGTCAAACGTTTAGAGGTGGGTGGAGACAACTATTTGACTCCTGCGTCCTGCCCCTCTCTCAATGGAACCAGGAAACCGCTGTGTGTGTGCAATGCTGTAGCCGGGACAAAGGGAAGTAGCTGCCAAAATCAAGGTAAGCCAGGATTTTTCTTTCTCTGTTTTAACAATATCGAGGACCAATGTTGGGCGAACGTTTTATGAACTTGGAAATTAAAGGTTTTTTCCCCATTATGAGTTTTAGATGATACATATAGCCTATTTTACACATGCGGGGTGACTTACTTTTGAGGAGAAATGTTTACAGGGTTCCCGCGGAGTCTTAAAAGCATTGAATTTATGAATTTGAAAGTAATACCTTTAAAAGACTAGAGAAACCCTTCAATTTTGGCATCTGGGTCTTAAAATTTGTGTTGGATGTAAGTTTTCTGTACTGCATTTTTCTTCTGAAGTTCATCAAAATATTCCAAACAAGTGATGACATGAAGAGAAGCACTAGTATTAATAAAGGCTATTTTTAGACATTTATTTCAATTTTGTGTCTTTACTGTTTGCACTGTTGCTTTTATACAATAGAAATACTGCAAGAAATTAGGGTAATAAAATTAACAATAATAAAAAAAACGTCTTAAAATTAAACTAAAATATAGGCAACAAAAATTATTGTTAAGGTTCTAATGTAAAACCAGAGATCCGGTTATATTTTTAACCATTTGTTTAAAAATATCACCGATCTTCTACCAAGTGCCCACCCAGTGTTTTGTCAAAATATATTGGTAAAGTTGTATAGATAAATAAATGAAAACTAGTTCAAGAATTTTATTTTATTTATTTACTTTTTTGCTGATAGTGCTGTGAAATAGGTATTAATTTTCTATATGGCTTTAGAAAGATCTTAAACAGACTTAATTTTAAGTTGAAGAAACCTGTAGGAACACTTTTATAGCTTTGGGGAGATATGTTGTGTGGTCGTGATTACTTTTTGGTGGAAAATATATTTTACAGGGGGAAATGTTAGTTTTTTAAGCTTTTTATGTTTGTATCTGAGTTCTACACCTGATGGGCTTTATTATTATGGTTAGAGTGCTAATCTGATACGTGTAATTATATAAATGTTTTGCTCAGTCAAGTGTCAACAGAATAACATTAATGTTTTCATAGTGAATGAATGTTGTCATTGTATCACCAAGGTCTGAGGAAGACAGGGTGCAGGCACGAAAAAGACGGAGAGAGGAAAGAGTAAAACAGGTGAGAGACAATTTGATTAATTCTTGTAGTTTAACTGTTGCTTGCAGACTAAAGCATAATTCCTTCACTTATTTCAGGGCCTGGAAGTGGTCCCTCCTAAGAAGTCCTGCCATACTGAATGAGTCTGTGCAGCATCAGGTATTGTTCAAACAAGTATTATTGTACACAGCCCCCTAGGTTGTCGAAATGGGATGTGGGAAGAATCAAGATTCAACTTTTTGTCATATGTACAGCTAGAAAAACACGCTTTCTGCACAATGAAATTCTTACTTTGCCAAGATTAGAAAATTAAGACCGTTCCAGACGAGCACTTTTTTTTTCAAAGCAAGTTTTTCAGTCATTTCTCTATTTTCATTAAACCAGAATACTAAGCAACTGATCTTTTTTACAACTTTCACTGTTAATATGCTTTTTATGAACCACAATCTTTTTCCTTTCTAGCAGAGGCTGAGAACTTGCTGGAACTGGACACAGGGAACAGAGTATGTTTTATATTGTTGGCTTTTCTTGTGTCATTGTTTCTTCTCCAACCTCTATTTTAATTAGAGGTGTCAAATAATTCCATTACTTGCAATTAATTTTTTACAGCCATGATTAACATGTTATATATTTTAATTATGTTAATCATTTTTAATCTACTGCTTCTTTATGGGACTTTTAAATAAACCAATTTCTTTTCTTTTACGCTTCTTGCTGGTGTTCTTGAAGGGTTGATGTAAACTCATAAGTTGAAGGGTTGACGTTACAGTGACAAGACCGGTGAGAGATTAGCTGCAGCAGTGTTTATTTCAGCGACCTTGTTATCTTTACTCTGTTTTTTTCACCCTTCTTGCAACTTTTTCCAAAGTTATTGTTACCATTTGGATGTAACGGGTGTGTCACTGAGCATCAAGGCTGCTGACAGCTTCTCTCCTGTATCAGACGCACATCCGTGCTGCAGTTTGGAAAGACCACAGCATCAGCTGTTTGGTTAGCTGTTAGCATTGAAAATAAGGCTTATATTATGTACAGTTATTAGATTAAATTAAAAGATTAGATTACTTTCAGATCATACATAATTAATGTAAAATATGTTTTTAATCTCTTGACAGCAGTAATTTTAATATTGTCTTTATTTTTGATTAGGAGAAGTCTCTGCTTGAGGACACCTTTGAGGCAGCAAGGTGGTGTACCACAAGGTCCTTCAAAAGAAGCCTTTCCCTTCCCCAGGTCATCACCATGGACAGGGAAGCTTGCCGGAGGGCAGTGGAGAGGTTATGCTTCTGTGATGGCCTAGATGAAGAGGAGATGAACGATTGCAGGGAACCGTTCCTGTTCATGTTTAGTTTTCAGTCAGACTATGAGGAGTTCTGCAGAGAAATTGAGGAAAAAAGGAAGATCAGGGTGTTTTCTGGCTTTGAAATGCCATAGTACAGCGGTGTCACAGTTTTTGCATTCTTTTTCCTCCTCACATTGTTTTTTTGGAGGTTCTCTTGTTTTTTGTGTGCTTTTTGGTTCATTTGTTTGTACTTTTTTTTATTCCTGTGTTGGCTGTTGTTTGCTCTATTAAATTTACCTTTTTTGAAAAATTTAGTCTGCATTCTTGGGTGTCTCACACAATGTCTCACCACCCCGCCTCAAACCCTGGCATGTTTTAAGAAGTATCAGCACAATTTAAGTCTCTGGTCCTCTTAATGTAGCTGATATAACTGAGTGTACAACAAATGTACCCGTGTCTGTACTGTTTTACACTCACTTGGGAAATGACTATTAAAATAAAGGCGGCATTGATAAAATCAACTATTAAAATGGTTTTGACAGGTTTAAAGAATAGTCTGTCAAATGCCTGAACCTTTTATATAGGTACCAAAAGTATAGCTAAAAGACACAAATACCTATGTGCTATAAATACACATACCATACAAAAGTAGAAAAAAGAATAAAAATATCAGAACAGATTGGATCAAAAATGGCGCCTGCAATTATCTGCTCTTTAAAATTATCATGACATCCAGCAAACAAGTCATTTGATTACCAATGTTATGCTTTACATGGGTTTTGTGGGTTTTTAGGGCTTTCTAATCCTTAGAAAGGGGCTACTCGCGGTTTCCTGGTTCCATTGAGAGAGGGGCAGGAGTCAAATAGTTGTCTCCACCCACCTCTAAACGTTTAACCCCGCCCACATTTAGCCCCGCCCCGATCTCCGGGATGCAGCCAGGGGCTACTCAACCCCAAAGGCACTCCCTGTGCCAAGAGGGAGGGGTGACGCCAACAGCGGAGCGCCGCGACGCACGCTGCAGAGACCGTCACCCTGCGCGCTCTGTGGCGCACTGGAGAGAGACCCAGAGAAGCCACCCAGCGTTGAGAATCTCTCATGTGTAGACGGCCGAGTGGTACCACTGAAATAGCCGACGCCATGAGACCCAAAAGCCTGAGGCATAACGCAAACCGCACCGAACTGTGTAGGCGGAAGCGCGCCAGGCAGAACGAGAGCGCGTTCACGCGCGGTGCCGAGAGACGGGCCGTGAACGCCCCTGAGTCCAGATTCAGACCTAGAAAGGTTATTTTCTGGGAGGGGAGTAAAGCGCTTTTCTGCCAGTTTATTCTGAAACCTAGACCACACAAGTGAGGGATCACAACCAGCGTGTTTGACGCTGCCTCCTCTCTGGACCGTGCCAGCAGGAGCCAGTCGTCTAAATACGTGGCCAGCCGAATGCCCCTCCCTCTCAGAGGGGCGATCGCCACCTCCGTACACCTGACAAACACCCTCGGGCTCAGCGAGAGGCCGAATGGGAGCACGGTGTATTCGTAACACACTCCCTGAAAGGCAAACCTCGCAAATTTCCTGTGTGGAGGGTACACGGGAATATGAAAGTATGCGTCCCTCAGGTCGATTGAGGTGAACCAGTTGCTCTGGTGAATCAGACGCAAAAGGGATGAGAGCGTGAGCATTTTGAATCTGTACTTTCTGAGGCATCGGTTCAGGGCCCTCAGATCCAGGATCGAGCGAATCCCGGTCCCTCCCCGCTTCGGGACCAGGAAGTACCTGGAGTAGAAACTGCTCTGAGACCGATCGGGAAGCACAATGCATATCGCTCCTTTCTCCAGCAGGGAGGAGATTTCTCCCTGAAGGATGTGAGCTGACGTCCCCTGGGCGTGGGAGAACACTACGCCGGAGAATCGAGGAGGAACAGAAGCGAATTGGAGCCTGTAACCCCTCGAAATAGTTCTCAGCACCCAACGTGAAGCAGAAACCGCTGTCCATTCCTCCATGTGAGTGGAGAGCGGTGACACAGCCATGACACACGGAGCAGCAGCTTCCTCCAGAGGTTGTGGGGCAGCGGTGCTCGTGGCAGCCACTGCGCATGCGCGGGGGCTTTGTGCTTTGACGGCCCAGGCTTACGGGGACGACCCGTGACTGGCGGGAAAGTCCGCCAGGGGCCGCCCCCACCTGGAACCGCTCATGGGTGACATTTTTATTGATTTTTGCTGCGCCCTTGACATCTTGTCTGGATGCGACAGCGAACCTTTTAATGCTCCTTGAGCGTGACATGTTTGTGAAAAACAATGTGAGTGCTTGTGACGTGTGTTTTGAGCCGGCACCGCCGGCTGCACGTCCTGGCCCCACCCTGGACCGCTCGGGAACTCTGCCGGAGGGGTTCCGTGAGGGGGGGGGGGGGGGGGAGAAAGCACCATGGCAACATCGAACAGGAGGAGCTGGCGAACGGGGAACCGCCAGCTGCAGCGTCGGGAGGGAAGAACTCCGACAGGCTGCCCACTTCCTCCTCACCTGCTGACCGCCGTGTCTGGTGGATTGTCCCGGCGGCGGAGCAGCTTGGTTGCCGGATCCCTGAGGCCAAACTGGTCGAGGCGCTGAGCCCGAAGGAGCTGGTTGGACAGCTTGAGGCTTCGGGCGCTTTGGGATCCGGAACTGAGGCTGGGCTCGGGCAGCTGCCTGAGGCAGGTTCGGCCGAGCCGGCAGCGCCGGTGAGGGTTTACGGGGAAGGTAGAGATGAAGGGCTTCATCCTCTTTCTTTTTGGCCGCACACCGTTGCTGCATTGATGCCAGGGCAGAGCCAAAAATGCCTTCAGGCACGATTGGCATGTCCAAAATGTCCTCCTTCTCTCTCTCAGAGAGGTTGGTGAGGTTCAGCCATTGTGCACGTTCTTGAAGCACCATCTTGCCCATAGCTTTAGCCGTAGCATGGACCGCGCAGCGCTGCACACGCAGGCAGATGTCGGTCAGTACGGTGATTTCCTCCCACACCTCCGGGTCCGGCTTCGTATTCATGTCCTCACAGAGCTCGGCTTGGTACGCCGAGAGCATGGAGGAGACATTCAAAGCTCGGACCGAGATGGCGGCAGCCTTGTACGCCCTTTCGTTCAGCGCCGACTGGAAGCGGTCCGCCTTCGCAGGGAGAGCTGGAGGCCTGGAGGAAGTCGCCGAGAGCCGTGGGTGCAGGTGGGCTGCAACCAGCGGTTCCATCGGCGGCATGCGAAGCATGCCAGCCTTCTCCATCCCTTCGAAGTCCAGCGAGGAGGCTCCTTGGACAGGAGACCTGGAGCTGAACGGGTGTTTGTCCCAGGAGGACCTCACTTCTTGGAGTAGCTCCGGGAAGGCGGGAAGGAGGGGCTTTGCCGCCCTCGTGGCCTGAGGCAGCTTCTTTCCCTCGTAGCGGGATCTGACAGCCTCAGTGACCCCGGTGGGCCAAGGGATGTTGAGCCTGGTCGCAGCGCGTCGGCAGACTGACTGCATGTCCAGGTGGGCGGCCGGAGAAGCCGCTCCATCCCTGGGAGAGGACGGAAAGCTAGGCATGGAGGCCTGAGCGATGGGGAGAAAGACGTCGTCCTCCTCTGAAATGAGGAGTTCCGAGGTGTCCTCGTCGTCTCCGTAGTCCAACTCCAACACGTCCTCGGCGGGGTGGCTCGGACCGGCCGGTTCGAGCTGTGAGCCCCAGCTGAGTTCGGCACACGGTTCCGGCTCCGGGAGGACATGTTCGCTGGCGTCCCCAGGCGGTGGCCCAGGGGCCGGCAGGCAAGGGTCCTTCCCCGACAGGCTAGCTTGGCGCGCTAGCCGCCGGCGAAGGGTGAAGCAAGCACAGCTCTCACATGACCCGGGGACTTCCAATGCCAGCTGGGCGTGTTCCAGCCCGAGGCAGCTCGAGCAGACCCTGTGCGGGTCTTTGCTTGAGATTTTGTTCCCACAGGTACAGAAGCGAGCTCCTGCGCCGTCGACTCCTCTGGTGGGAGGAGCGGCTTCCATGTTGGCTAACTGGTGTGTTAGCATAGAACGAACAGATGCACTGGAGTGTGAAGCTGCTCGTTATGCCCCGAGCCTATGGTGAAGGTCAGGACAGAAGGACGGTAAGTTAACGTTCGGCGACGGAGAGAATATTAGAAGGCTCCGTCTGTGAACAGTTGAGCTAACTTACCTCAGAGATAAGCGACCACCGAAGCGAGAAGAGGTGATTGAATAGTGCGTACGTTGGGACGCTTGCTACTTATAGTAGCAGGGGGACGCGTACGTCACGGTCACTGGCCAATCAGGATTGGCGTATTGAGATAAGTGCTTCTGAGGAATCCGCGGAGGGGCGTATCCCATAGTGAGACATTGAAACGAATGTTAAGAAAGAGAACCAAAAACAGCCTTCCCTGTCATGAGTCAAGATAGGTGAGTCCATGAATGTTAAGTGACAGTTTGATGTAGATCTATCAGGATTATCAAATCCCAGAGTTTCATTGTCTATTTTCTATCAGAAGCTAATGCAGGAGATAAGTGTAGGAAACTGCTTTCATGTCAGCCTGCATGAAAAACTCAGAGTGACAGATTATTATCAGAAATAATCATTAAAAAATGTTTTTTCTGTGAACCACAGCTTTAACATCTCACACTGATGTGTGCTAACAGACTTCAAATCATTTTGTACAATTGTAAGTAATGTTCAAGATTTTTCCAAAGTGAATATAATTTCCTCATGTCTCAGCACAAGATGATCTCTCGCTGAAACTAAGAGTTGGAAGGCAGCAGGTGGGTGATGCTCATTCATTCAAAGAATCCTAAGCCTTTGATTGCTATTTTTATTAGTAGTAATCTATTTGAATGTAAAACAGACATGTCTGAGATGTAATCTACATTTAGATTGGATTTTATAGTAAGACACTGTTAGTAGATAACCAAGGAGATGAATCTAACAAACAGGCAAAAAACACTGATTTAAAATATGTACTGATCGGTTATTAAGTGATTGTTCGACAAACTGAAAATCTGCTTCTTAATCTGCACCCAAAACTATCCAGGTCTCCTTTAGCCACTATGACTGTAATAGCTCCATTTAAAATTAAAATCAAGCTTCCTGATAAAAGGTTTATTAAACCCATAATCTCCTACACTTTAGATCTTGTGATTCACTTTGTTCATTTTTACACTCTGTCATCATCAAGGAACTGAATACCGTCAAAAAAGGACAACTTATGAATGAGTCAAGCTGTAGATTTAGCATTAACACATTAGGGAAACCCCTAACGCAAGTCACTGACAGAAACTAAAACAAAAAAATAATATATCATGTTGGAAGGAGGTTACATTGAAACAGAACCGGTCAGAGGGTGGGTGTCCATTTTTCTCCTTTCAAAACACTAAAGACGCACACAGTTAACATAGCCACTGTTTGTTACGATTGTTAACGTAGCCACTGTTAACAATCAGGACGTGGCTTCATTTTTTCATTCGTCATCAGCACAGTCTTTGCCGCTTCAAAAATAGAGATATTTAGCGGCAGGCATGGAACAGATTGAAGAATGCATCGCGGAAAAAGTCTGAAAATATGAACGTTTATTCACCCATGACTGACGAAGTACAAAGATATGCAGCAAGTGTTTTATTCATGGACAGAAAAGATGACAAACGTGGGTTTAGACATGCCGATTGCATGAAGAGGTGGAGGGGAATGAGGAACAAATTTGTACATGTTCAAAAGTCTCTGAAATACATTAAAACAATGTAAACATAGTCGTGGACCAGATGCATGACTGTAATTGTGGCTGGATATCTCAGAACGGCGCTATGCCCTCTGTTGTCCTGGTGGGGAATAATTCTGCAACAATCCCCAGCTGATGGATAAGTCTGAGAGCAAATGTCACGACAATGTCAATGTGTGTGCGCCTCTACCTCACGGAGCTGACGGAGATGTATAAATTATGTTTCACGCTGCAGCGCAGGCATTTGTAATTCGACACTGGCAAGCAAAAAGCTCCGAAGTTGTTTAAAGAACTGAAGCCAGTAAACCAGAGCAACCCAGAAGTTATTTCTGTTTTTTGTTGTTTTTTATACTGAACCTTCTGTATTGTAACTGTTCACCCTTTAACTTTGTCTCTTGTTTTATCCTTAAATCTAAAATTAATTTGTGTGTATTATAATTGTGCTGAAGCACGAAAGGCAGCAAACCCCAAAAACATAAAATGAAAAACTAAAGGTGAGAAATGAACAGCTGTAGAAATTATTTGGTTGTGGTTTTGGGGAAATGCAAAGATGATATGTGGGTGTTAAAAAAGGCTACTTTGGGAGCAGGCATGTACGCTGCAGATCACCAAAGCATGCAGGCCAAGCTGGTCAGAGTAGCTGGTTAATAAAAGAATCCGAACAAGTGAAAAGATTTAAATGAAGACACAAATTTAAAACACTGCATGATGTGGAATACTAGAGTCAGCACAGCAACAGAGATGAAGGATCTTGCTCATTTATAAGACTTCCTGTTTGCAGGAAAGAGTAGTAGGTGAGAAGAGCAGGGGAACTCCTAAATGAGAACACTCTGATAAATAAATGCTTAATAGAAGGCATGTGAGAAACCTCAAGAAATCTTCTACAGGATTTCACTGAAGCAACTAAATAATGACTCAGATCACAATTAAAGCAGATGGTTATCACACCCTGAGTCGAAACCAGACATTAAACTGCAACAACTGATTTTTGTCCACACACTGCTCATTTTGCTCCAAAGATTAATTTCATTGCAAAGTCTTACCCCTCCTCCTCCTGCGTCCTCCTACATCGCTCACTTCCTCATCACCTTCATCAATTTCCTCTGACCCACTGCCGTCAGAACCAGAGATCTCTTCACCTTGGATTGTCCAAATTTAACAAAGATACACATGAGCCTTAAAACAACTGCACAGCAAACTTTTTGGTCACTAGTTTAACATTTTTTTTTACCTTCTTCCAGTTTCTTTTTCAGCTCCTCGATCTCCTTCTGAAACTGCCGTAGTAAAGCATCCTTTGGATCTTCGTTGATTCTGGCTTTATTCTTGATGTTCTTAGCTCTGTTAGCATAGCGCAGGGTGCTGATGGTCTCATCGTAGTTGTAGTCAGCAGGGCCGATATTTGCACACTGACAGAGGAAAGTATGTCACATAAAATGAGGCTTGACCCGACCACATCAACACAGGAGCATGAATTACAACAGGGTCAGGTGTCAGCTGATGAGCACTTTCATCTTTTCTGTCAAATTCTCAACCCTGAAATCTGCTCCATAAACTGTGCTGCCAGCTAAACAGCACTGTGGTATTCCGCATTTGTTTATGCAGTAAAAAGCATCCGAGGGTAAATATTTAAATACATATTTAGTCTCCTGAGAGCTGGTGATATCTGTGTCTCAGCTTCTGCTGTACTGCACAAAAGGTTTGTGGAGAGAAATATTCTTCTTCTCTTCCAGTGATGAGTGTCAGACTTTGTTCAATTAATAAGAATGACATTAAAAATTATTCAGTAGTGCTTTACATCCGATGGTGAATATTAGTTTAGGTTCTTCTGTTAGAGCAGAGACGGTTTCACCATTGAAAAGTACTTTGGGTCTTACTTCTATTTGCTACCAGCTCTGTTCACTCACATGACGACTAATGCAAATATATGGCCACAGATGATGACACCAATATGTAAATGAATGTGTGACTTATTTGAAACTTAGGCTGTTGCGGGGCAAACAGCCTAAGTTGAGAGGTCCAGACTTCCCTCTTCCCGGTCACATGGATCAACTCCTCCGGGGAAATCCCAAGGCATTGCCTGGCCAGGCGAGAGACATAGTCCTTCCAGTGTGTCCTGGGTCTTCCTTAATTTCTCCTCCCAGTGGGATGTGCCCAGAAAAGCTCATCAGGGAGGCGTCCAGGAGGCATCTTAATCAGATGCCAGAGCCACCTCAACTAGCTCCTATTGATGTGGAGGAGCAGCGGGTCTACTCCGAGCCCCTCCCAGATGACCGAGCTTCTCACCCTATCACTAAGGGAGAGCCCAGCCACCCTAAGGAGAACACTCATTTTGGCCGCTTGTGTCCATAATCTTTTTCTTTCAGTCACTACCCAAAGCTCGTGACCATAGGAGAGGGTAGGAACGTAGATCGACCGGTAAATAAAGAGCTTTGCCTTCTGGCTCAGCTCTCTCTTCACCACGACAGACCGGTACAACGCCTGCATCACTGCAGATGCAGCACCAATCCGCCTATCGATCTCACGCTCCAGTTTTCCCTCACTCGTGAACAAGACCCCAAAATACTTAAACTCCTCCACTTGGGGCAGGACCTCATCCCTGACCCGGAGAAGGCATTCTACACTTTACCGAATCAAGACCATGGTCTCAGATTTAGAGGAGCAGATTCTCATCCCAGCTGCTTCACACTCAGCTGCAAACCGCTCCAGCGAAAGCTGAAGATCACGTTCTGATGAAGCCAACAGGACCACATCATCTGCAAAAAGCAGAGACCTGATCCTCAGGCCACCAAAACAGATGCCCTCCACACCTTGGCTGCGCCTAGAAATCCTGTCCATAAAGGTTATGAACAGAATCTGTGACAAAGGGAAGCCTTGGCGGAGTCCAACTCTCACTGGGAATGAGCCCGACTTACTGCCAGCAATGCAGACCAAGCTCTGACACCGGTCATGCAGGGACCTAACAGCCCGTATCAGAGGGCCTGGTACCCCATACTCCCGGAGTACCCTCCACCAGGGTCCCCCGAGGGAAGCAGTCTAACACCTTTTAAACAGGGGGACCGCCACCCCGGTCCTCCAGTCCAGTGGAACTGCCCATGAGATATTGCAGTGGGTGTAAGCCAACACAGCCCTACCACATCCAGAGCCTTAAGGAACTCCGGGCGGATCTCTCTCTCAACCCCCACCCCGGAGCCTTGACACCAAGAAGTTTTAATTTTGTCAACCGATATATTTCATTATCTTTACAGAGAACGCCTCTTTTCTCTTCAGCTTTTGTCTTTGTGGTTTCCATCTTAAGACTCTGCAGCATCATCAGATGCTCAACGAAAGAAAATTGCTCAATCTTGCCGATGCTGAGATGCATATCGGTACCATTATATATTTAGCACTATTTGCTTAATGAACTTGCTGCAGGTCTTTTAGTAATAAATGTGCAATTATACATGCAGTGCACAATAGGCTGGTATTCCGTCAGAACTTAGGGGGTGATTTCTGGGACGGGGAAGAGACAAATAGTGCTTAACATCCGATACCGATTTACGCTTCATTTGGGAGTTTAGTTACAACTATTTTCTAGCAGCACATACCGTATGCCGCTTATTTGCTTGTGCTTCCATTCTGCTGCACAAGCAACTCTTCTAGTTTTATTTATGCCAGGTGTTTTGGAAGTCTGCTGATGTCATGTCCTACTGAATTACAACCAATCAGAATGAGTTAACCAAAGGTTCAGCTCAGCCTCTCTCTTGGGCCTTTTCTAGTCCCTACCCGTTTAGTTACTCCAAAAGTTGGTGAACCGGAGACGCATCATGGTAAAATTACCCTTAAGTTCCAATAGTGGGAACACGCCTGTTGTTAATGAATGCGCTGCTGAGTAGGTGTCAACATCAGACTTGTCTAATTTAAACGCTGATCTCGGTAAATTTTCTGTATGTGCTTGTTTCTGTTACTTTGTAACTTTTGTTTTATGAACCACTTTGAAAATGAGATGCTACACCTCAAGGAGCTTTCCATTAATAAAGAATAATAAAACATCTTCACTTGCAACACTTTTTAAAATTCTTCCTTATGAACTGCTTAAGCCATGGTATTAAAGACATGCTACTCTATGGAATCAGCACAAAAGCTTCCAGCCCTGTCTTCAAACTTCAGCTGTACCATCATCGTCTTTGAGTTTCCTCCAAGTGAATCCTGCAGCAGACGGGTCAGCTTTGAATTTCTGTATGGAACATGGGTGCTCTTGCCATCCACCAGGGCAGAGATGACATTCCCCAGTGTGCTGAGGGAAAGATTGATCTTTGTTGCTTCCTTCAAACGTTGCCCTGTGGCTCCGGTCTTTCCCTGTCTCTCTGAACCCTGCGAGATGATAAATGAAAAAGATTGTCATTATTTGTAAAGTTGTGTGCTAATAACGCTAAAAAAGAGAATATATTAGTGTAATCTATTTCCATTTTATTTAGAAAGTAGTATTTTGTGCTCATACGTACTGCCAGATCAACCAGGTGCAACTTCCCCATTCGAACATGCTGGTTCCCATCTACACCCTTCTCACTGCACTCAATAGTGATGGTGAAGATAGCATGAGAACGAGAGCTGTGCTCATTCATGTTTGTAGCACCAACAGATCCTAAACACAACAAATAAAACATCAAGTCATGATCAAAAAGAAAGTTTTAAATGCTAATAAAAGATTTTGCAATGTTATTACTGGGTTTAATGCTTGTTAAATGTATTCATATTTATACTTTTAACAACGACAGAGCAAAATAAAGTCTGTTGTTATGTGTTTTAAAAGTCCAAATTCACTTGTTTTTTCAAGACATTTGCAGTGGTCTCTAGTATAAATGGATGCCTTGTGAGTCAATCTCTGAGGGAAGAAAAACTCTGGTGCTCCTGTTTCAGGAACTAGAAGTGAGCCATAGATGAGATGAGCAGAAGATGGCAGGATTTGGGGTCTCATTTCCTGATATTCTGCAACATTGATGTTTTATCTACAGAAAAAAGTAACATCTTTTCCAGCAGTACAACTAAGCGTGACTGAGGTGAGCGAGGTTCGGTCCGGCCGCGTTTTCCAACAGCACGGTATTTTGCCCCTGCTTTGCCTCTACGTTTCAGTCCCTACTTTGTCGTTCCTTGCACGCTGACCCAGGCCAGAACAAATGTCGGCCTCTAATTGACTAGGGTTTGGAGTCACTTGTTGCTTCAGCGCTTTCTGGCTACTGCCATTTCCTGGTTCAGAGTGCCATAAAAATATGTAAATATAAAAAGCCATAAAACTGAGCAGAATGTTCAACATCACGACCATTTTTGTGCTGAGTTTTTTCTGTGTAGCGTACAGATCAAATCACACTGTTTACTGATCACCTCTTGCTATTTTTGTCTCAAGTAAAGATCACAACCCCCTTTTTAGTTCTTTCTTATAGCACAGAAAAGGTTTTTTTTTTACCTTGCTGACAGTTTCGTTTGCAGACTGCAAAACTTTCTCAGAGCTGACGCTGAACAACAGAAATACAAAAGATGGATAAAGGAAGCCGTAGAGATAAGGAGACGTGGATGCGGGACCATGAACAGAGACGATTGGGTTTACACTAGGGATGAGCGAGTACACCAATATCTGTATCTGTATCTGTTCAACCAACTAAATTATCTGTATCTGTATCTGTACTCGGAATGGGCGTGGTTTAACCCGGAAGTGGGTGTGGTTTACATCAGTACATTATTTGAAGTCTGAAATTGATATGGATTGATCAGAAGTTGATATGTCTATTGTTTATTTGAAAACTATTTACAGAGCAGCCTCAGAATTGAGATTAAATATTTGATCATAATAGTAAAGAAACTATTACAGAACAAGTTTTTCAATAAAATTAGAACATTAATATTTAAGTGCATGGATTAATACATCTGAACTCATGCAGTAGGAACTAGGAAATATGAAATGCTAGAACCAGACACAACTTTATATATATTTTTTAATTTTAATTTGATTAAACTGATTTTTTTCTTAACGTTCTTGGCATTTTGCCCCACACAAAGTTAAACAAAACAATGTTGATTGAGGTGTGTGTGTCTGAGAGAGATAGAGAGGGAGAGAGAGGGAGTAAAAAATAAATAAAAAACCCGACCGGAGCGGAGGTAGTGAGTGACTGATGCAGCACGTCAGCTCTGTCTTGTCAATTGCACCATGTAAGTTACGAAAAAAGTAACTTTAAATATTCAACCGAAAAAGAGGCGAGCTGAAGAAAACCTAGGTAAAACTGAAGAAACGTGAGCAACAGTGAAGCAATCACAGTGAGATCCTTAACTGTCTGTGTGTGCCTGGATGAGCCGGACGGACTGCGCTCCCGGCCGGCTAGAGAGTTTTGTGTGTAGGGAGGGGCGGGCACTCTATGTGACTGGCCAATCACAGAGCGTGAAGACAGTCAGTTACCCAATGAGGATTTTCCTTCAGCATGATTACAGATATTTACCAGTTTTACTCGTGTCATGCTCGTACTCGTCAAAAATGCTTTATCCGTACCGGATACTCGTCTGAAACGAGTATCCGGCTCATCCCTAGTTTACACATTGGATCGTGCATGGGACTGCATCAAAGGGGAGGGGACAGCGGGCAGCAGAGGACGTTGTCGCCCTCTGCTGCCCGTAGATAAACGGAGTAGGAAGTGACGCCACCATCAGCGTCAGCTCTGAAGAACTTTTGCAGTCGGCAAACGAAATTGTCAGCAAGGTAAAAAAAACCTTATCTGTGTTATAAAAAATAACTAAAAATGGAATTAGAAATTAGACAGTAAGAACACACCAAAGATCACAACCCCCTCCCCCCGCAAGTGTTGTGGGTCCCCCTCCCCACCCGTATGCGCTATGAGGGTGCACAATAACCTGGCAGCAGCCAGATCTCTATGTGTAGCCCCGCCCTGTGTCGAGTCAACACATTTCGATCTGGAATCTCTGCAGCAGAAACCGTCTGAAAGAGGGAGGGCCATCTGGTAGAATATTTTTAGCTGATTGGAGGATGTGCAAGGTAGTGCCCAGCTGGCACTGGCTACCATATTTTACCTTTAGCATATCACAGTAACAACTCAAATGGTGTATACCATGTGAGCTGGGAAAACAACGACTCGCTCAAGCTTCATTCACTCACACGGCAATTACCATGCCTTCAGGTGATTTATGCCGGTTTTGTGAGAAGAATATGTGCATAAAGGGCAGGGCTTCCCACAGCGTTTTGCAAGCCTGGCGGACGCAGTGCATCACTCCAGGCTAAGCATGGTCCTCCTACCCCTCCTCTGCAGCCCTACCTTCTCCGCTGACATGAACGACGCACGGCAGCAAAACAAACCGCGGGCCTCCCCTCCACTGATACTGACGAGAAACGGTATCAGAGCACAGCAACCCCCCCACCCCCACACACACAGAGTTTTTATTTTTCGCAAGTAATATCGTCATCGCAACATTAATCACTTATCGAATATCGCAGGTTTTCCCAGTATTGTGCAGCCCTACCGCAAGGTTTATCAAGTTTTCTGCGGAAAACCCATAAGGTGTTTTAAGTCACGGAGTTATGTTATTCAAACCTGCTAAAGAGATGCAGCAAACATTCAGACGTTTAATCACTGTCCAATCAATGTCAAACCGAGACGTTCTGTAATGGCTGAAATCATTCATCTGTTTATGAAATGTTATCATTTTAGGACTTTAATTTTTCTGATGTTAATCAATGACATTATGATTTTATGGCTTTATCATTTATTTTGTTTTGATCTACATGAAGCACTTAGTGATTCTATGTCTGTAATGAGTGCTATATAAATAAATTTTACTTACTTGTATGTTAAACAACGCGTAACTAGTTGTCAAAATAATAATTATACATGTAGCTGTAGACACGTGCAAATATATCTGAATAGATTTTTAGGGAATTTTCTGTTACATATGTTTTAACAAATTTAAGACCTCAGACCGTGACAATTTTTGGCCGTGGACCCCGCACTTCTGTCGTGACTGTTGTTTGCTGTTAGCGTCATACATCACAGCCATGTTTGTTATGCTTAGCCAGGCGCTTGATACTATCGTCAAAACTAACTCCCACCCTACAGCACAGTACTAACACACGATTGGTCCGACCTATTTTAGGCCGGAGGTCAGACGGTTTGAACTGGAGCGATACAAGATGGATTTTCCTGAGTTTGGAAAACTCCAAATCTCGCGAGAATTCATCTTGCAGCACAAGGTTAGGGGCACACCGGACCTGACAGAGAAAAGAAACTATTCTGAGGTGAGCTGAGTTAACCCAAGCCAAGCTGTACCAATCTGTTTATGGATGTTGTTGAAAAATGGCTTAGGTCAAAAACAGCCTTGTCCATGGTGAGCCAAGATGGGTGAGTCCATGAATGTTAATTTACAGCCTAACATAGATCTGTGTGGCTTTTCTAATCTGAGCCTTTCCCTGTCTATTTTCTATCTGTGGCTAACGCAGGAAACAGTGGTAGAAGATACTTTTCCCATTCAGCCTGCATCATGTTTTTAACCAACAAGTAAAAAAGGTTCCTCACTGAACTTCGTCTTTTTGGTTATATTTGTGTATTTTGTCAGCTGTAGTGCTTACGGTTTTTATGACCAAGAGTCATGATCCTGTCCATGTCATCAGCATTGTTCACAACGTAACCAGAGAGGTCCTTGATGTACACGCCTACATCTGGTCTTTCTTTGACCTGTCACAGATATCACAGCAGAGATCTGAAATCATTCTGAGAAAAAGAGCTGCTGAAAACAAAGTTGTGCTACTTCTGCAACTTTCCAGCTCACAAAATGATTACAGGGCCGTTTAAAACAAGTCATCAGTTCTGTTATAAGTCACTACATTTAAACATCCTGTTACCTCAAGCCTCTGCATCTGATCTTTGCCCAACAAGTCCCGCACTTCTTCGTTGTAAATCTCCAGGTACGAAACCCGTACCAAAAATCTGTTGGAAGGCAAACGAAGAAAGAAAATTAGATTTCTGTCAAAAACAAAACGTATTATTATATGTTTTAATCGTGGCTCATAAGATTTTTTTTTTACGTTGCTCCCAAAATCTCAATCACATTCATGTCAGCTGGGTTTTAACAAAAACAATTCAATTTCCTAATTTAAGTCCATGGAGAAAACCAAAAATGTCTTTCCACTGTAAAAATCTGTAAAACTTAAAAGTATTGTTCACTGCTACTGACAAACTATATGAATTTTACTCATTCCTGACACCAGGAGAGTTTAGCTCATAACAGCTCAGATACGATACATAATACTATTAGGGATGCACCGATCAGGTTTTTTGCTGCCGATCACCCATACCGATATCAAAGAATGCTGATCACCGATACCGACCACCGATACAGATCACGTGGATTGGCCAGAAATTTTCTACAACATTATAATGAGTGGTACAAACTACATAATCTGGGAATAAAGGAAATGTATAGCGTCAGAGGCGTGCCACAACCCGTGCACGCGGATTGGGTCCACATCGCGCGTGTGAACGGGACTCGCGAGTGAAAATATACATAGTGAGAGGTCATTTGTGCACTGAGAGGGAGCAAACTGTGTCTGTGAGCGCACAAGGACGTGCACAAGTGACAAACCTGCGTGCGCGCGTTGCCAACGAGCACACGGCAGAGGAAAACGTGCGCGCTCGGCAGCCTCTCTGCGCGCTCGGTTTCTGACTCCGCTCGCTCGGCTGTAAGGGGTTTTGGCACTCTGGAGGCGTGGCCTGTGGCAGATCTTCTCTGTCCTCTGATTGGTTAGTTTACCCCGCACTTTACCCTCTACCTATCTATATAAAAGAATCTGGTATTCAGTAGTTGCTGTCATAGCTCAGCTGGGAGAGCGGGTGACTCTTCCCCTGGAGGATCCAGGTTCGAGTCCAGGCAAGGCAAATAGAGTAGATGTTGTGTTATTTTTTTCCTAATTCCTGTGATATTATTTTACAGTTGTGACCGTTCAACTGTCATTAAACGTCCGAATGTTTGCTGGGCAGTGTTTTAAAAAGTGCACATAAGCTAGATGATTTTAACCATATAAAATTATATTTTTTGTGATATTGGAAAAATACATACTGAAATAAAACTACTGATTGAAAACTTTATGACTGTGGTTGTACAATATATGACTCACTAATACACTGCAAACGCCCTTAGAGTGGGGCTTCCAGAGAGAGAGAGAGAGGGAATTTGTATTCTGTCAAAGTTGTAATATTACTTCAGCCACTCATATAAATAATTTAAATGTTAATTTAATGAAATATTTCTATTTTTTCATTACCTCACCCTTGTTTTGACAGAAACGGGACCTTGCTGGATAATATCATGGAGAAACTATTTGTTCACAGTACTTGGCTCAGTGAGGATCTGTATACCAGAAATCTGTCTGCAGATTGTTACAACCCAGACTGGAAGTGGTGGGCTGTAATAAGAAAGGAGACCAAACAGAGGAGTGGGGGTTCAACAACTGATTTATTTAACCAAAGTAAGGATTTACTAAAGCAAGTTAGTGAACAGAAAATGGCCATCTCAAGGTTTTACTCGGATGTCCCTCAGCAGGGTGCAGCACTGTTGAAGGTCATCTGAATGAAAGCTTGATATGCAGTTTCTTTATGAAAGTGTGTAAATATACAGTGTGGTTGCCGTACATATGTTGAGGTTCTCAGACATCAGGCTTCTTTGCCCAGGCCTTCACTAGTGGGCTATTTTAAAAGTTGGTAAGGAGAAAAACCACAGCATATAGCTGATTGTTTACAAATGCAAGGAGGGGAATAACAATCAAAAAGCTTGTGTTCGTGGACCAGATGAATGGAGCGCTCCACATGCACTCAGAGATGTTATGGCTTCTGTTTCTATAACTTCACATGCAGACATTTGAGGTTTGCCAGAAAGAAAAGCTGGCCTGTACACTTTGCAGGGCACAATGTCATCAATGAAGAAACCCCTGTCTACCATGATGACCATCTCTAGTTGTAGCATGTTCAACACACCAGATTCCCAGGTTGGTCGCTGATAGTTCCAGCATACAGTGCTGAGACAAAGGTCACTGGCCTATGTGGCACAATCCAAATGAGCCTCTTCAGAGTGCAGTTGAACTTGAGGAAAATATATGACTCTGGAAGAGAGGGGAATATGGCCATTGACACCTCAAATCAGTGCAGTCAAGAATTACTGGTGTTTGGGTAGTCCTGAACGTGTTGTGATGCCCCCACCGTCTCATTGGGTTTTCATTTGTGTTTAATTGTGTTTTTCTTCTGTTGTAGGCAGCTCGTTAAGCAGCCTTGGAGGCACCTGGGCTCAGGGTGTGGTGCTGCCTACAAAGCCTACTGTTTTTCTGCTTTCACTAGGTCTCTCCTGTGTGGTGGAGAGTCCTCACTGGCCATTTTCTGTTTACTAACTTGCTTTAGTAAATCCTTACTTTGGTTAAATAAATCAGTTGTTGAACCCCCCACTCCTCTGTTTGGTCTCCTTTCTTATTACAGCCCACCACTTCCAGTCTGGGTTGTAACAATCTGCAGACAGATTTCTGGTATACAGATCCTCACTGAGCCAAGTACTGTGAACAAATAGTTTCTCCATGATATTATTCAGCAAGGTCCCGTTTTTGTCAAAACAAGGGTGAGGTAATGAAAAAATAGAAATATTTCATTAAATTAACATTTAAATTATTTATATGAGTGGCTGAAGTAATATTACAACTTTGACAGAATACAAATTCCCTCTCTCTCTCTCTCTGGAAGCCCCACTCTAAGGGCGTTTGCAGTGTATTAGTGAGTCATATATTGTACAACCACAGTCATAAAGTTTTCAATCAGTAGTTTTATTTCAGTATGTATTTTTCCAATATCACAAAAAATATAATTTTATATGGTTAAAATCATCTAGCTTATGTGCACTTTTTAAAACACTGCCCAGCAAACATTCGGACGTTTAATGACAGTTGAACGGTCACAACTGTAAAATAATATCACAGGAATTAGGAAAAAAATAACACAACATCTACTCTATTTGCCTTGCCTGGACTCGAACCTGGATCCTCCAGGGGGAGAGTCACCCGCTCTCCCAGCTGAGCTATGACAGCAACTACTGAATACCAGATTCTTTTATATAGATAGGTAGAGGGTAAAGTGCGGGGTAAACTAACCAATCAGAGGACAGAGAAGATCTGCCACAGGCCACGCCTCCAGAGTGCCAAAACCCCTTACAGCCGAGCGAGCGGAGTCAGAAACCGAGCGCGCAGAGAGGCTGCCGAGCGCGCAGAGGGGCTGCCGCGCGCGCACGTTTTCCTCTGCCGTGTGCTCGTTGGCAACGCGCGCACGCAGGTTTGTCACTTGTGCACGTCCTTGTGCGCTCACAGACACAGTTTGCTCCCTCTCAGTGCACAAATGACCTCTCGCTATGTATATTTTCACTCGAGAGTCCCGTTCACACGCGCGATGTGGACCCAATCCGCGTGCACGGGTTGTGGCACGCCTCTGACGCCATAGAAATGTAACCTAATCTAAAATGGTCTGTATTAGGGTTGTCACGGTGTGGAAATTTAACCTCACGGTTATTGTGACCAAAATTACCACGGTTTTCGGTATTATCACGGTATTTTTTTTAAATGTGCTACATTTTCACACAAATAAATAAGCCCTGTATGTCAGGAAATATTGTCCTCAGTTTGTGTCTAAATTTTGCCTAAAATGTGTTATTTTGTAATTATGTTGTTTGTTTACATTTTTTCCCTTTAGTCTTTAAAATACCAATATTTGCCCATAACTTCTTATTTTATGTCTGTTTGATGTCATCATTTTAAGAATATTAGACCAGATGATACTCAATACTCAAGTAGCCTTCTAATCAGATACTTTATTTTACCTTTACTTGAGTAATAAACCCTATTGTCCTCAGTTTGTGTTCCAGTGAGCTTTGCAGGTTTTGGAAAATGTCATCAGGCAGTAATCATTGTTAAATTCATAATTATTCTCGGAGAGAGACCAACTCTTATCTGCCCCTGGGAGCCCCGTAATGCATAGCGTCATTTCAACATGGGGGTGTCCGCGACACGGTTTATATGCAAGTAGCGGCGCTGCGGCTGCTTTATATAGCGACTCGTTGCATTCTCCCTCAACCCAAATCCTCGGATCACACATTTTAGCTAAAACGCTAACGTTAGCTTGCCTTGCGTTGACTGTAGAGTTGTGGGTGACGGTCACGCAGATGTGTCATGAGATTTGAAGCGTTGCTGCCTTTCACAGACACTTTTTCTGCACGTGCTGCAAACAGGATAGCCGTCTTCTATCAACTGTCCCTCGGCATTCTTCAAATATCTAAAAGATGCCCGTACTTCCGACTTTGTCTTCTTTGAGGGGTAAAAAATGTCCTCCTGAGCGCTGCCATCTCCTCCTTTGGTCATTATTTCAGCTTTAGCTTCAAGAAAGTTTTGGCTGTAAACAACAAAGCACGCAATTTCTCCTACCCGGTAAGCCGTCCTACCCGTTGTTACTGAGCATGTGCGCGCTTGCGCACAACGCAAAAGGGGAATGCTACTCCGCTGTCATATTTGCAGGAAAATAGATACGTTGTAAGTATTAGTACTTTTTTTCTTTGGTTAGGGTTAGGGTGAAGGATAGGGGTTGTGTCATGTAAAACACCGTAAAATTCTCCTACGGGTAGGACGTTTTGCCAAAGTAGGACGTTTTCTCAGAACACCGGCAACTTCAGCAGATGATACGGTGGCTGGTAAGGGTCACCGCGCCTACACCGCAGCCACGGTAAACCCACCGAGATAATATAGTTTTTTTTTAAAACAAGGCGGTTATTATTATTGTCAACTTTTTTACCGGGATTTACCGCTACCCGGTTACAGTGACAACCCTACCTGATCGGTCTGCTTTGATCTATTTTGAAAACTCCGATCAAAACCGATAGGGGCGCTATTGGCCGATTGGGATCAAATGCCGATCCATCGGTGCATCCCTAAATACTATAAATATGTAGTTCTAACAATTTTAAGTATGGCTGACAACAAAACTGATGTATTTTCAGAGCTCACTAACCAATAAGGGATTGGGTGTGAGAAGATGATTTAAATCACACAAAGTAAGTTCTTAACTTAAATTTATTACATTTGTGTCTGCAGACAGGTTGATCACATACCTGGTGTCACCCTCTGCCTTGGCTATGTGACCAAAAATATGAGCAAAGGAATTTGGGATTATCCCTCTGAGTTCAGGCACGGCTCTCACTCCTTCCATGGTGAATGTTTTTCCTGTGCCAGTTTGTCCGTAGGCAAAGATTGTGCCTGAAAGCAGTAGCAGTAAAAAAAAATAAAGGTTATCAAACTGAAAATGACCATTACAAATAAAATGCATATATCGTATAAAATGTAATTAAGTGTGATGAGGTGAGGGTGTTTGTTTTGTTGTGCCTAATGCTATAATCTGTACCATTATAGCCCTCCAGCACTGAGTCAATGATAGGGCGGGCAGTGAGATTGTACACATCCAACTGTTTGCTGTCAGGGCCAAACACAGTGTCGAAAGTGAAGGTTTTAGGAAGCTCATGGGGAGTCTCCAGCTTGTTCACCGTGATGGTCCCACGGATCTCGTCCACTACGACGGCCTGCTTGCTGCCCATCACCTTTTCTTTCTGATTGAGGGGACGGCATCGCACCACAACTTTGACATTATCGCTGGCCTCCTGTTTTTCAGGCTTACTGCTCTGAAATAGGACAGAACATACAAATGTCAGAATACAATTCATGTGTCGTTTAAGGTGAATGACGGTGGATATTGATAGAGGCGGAGCCAGCACTTAAAAATATGAGAAACTGGAAACAAAAAAGGTTCACAAAACGAAGATGCTCTAGGAAGGCTAACAGTGACAGTCACTTAAAAAAACATCCACTTTCGTATATCACGGTGATAACGCTAACGTACGGTGGCTAGCTAAACAACCTCTACTTTAGTGACGGTTGCATTTGCGTTGTATGCTTAATGAACGAAAACAGTTATGCTAGCGGAGCTAACCCCGGTTAGCATCACATCAACTGAAGAAGGGAGGAACCATATTTACGAGCAAAAAAATAACAGATGTGGCGACTTACCGGCATAATGACAACGTAGAAAGCCGGTTATATTTTACGTGAGATGAAGATGAAATGATGGGGATGCTTTGTTCATTTGACTCTCGGTTATTTGAAGAATTGAAGCGATGTGGCCGCTTCTGCTGCTCACATCCTACGGCTTGTTGTCAGGTTTGTCTGTCCGTCTGCGCATGCGCACCGTGGAGAAGCTGTGACAGGGCACGCTTCATTAACCTAGCGAAGTAGATCATATTCTTGCATTGCAAAGTTTAAATAAAAATGTATTCAGTCTGGCTTGCCAGGCTAACGCTTCATGGCATCACTGTCATATTTTAATATTAAGATAAATATGCATAAATCTTATGGTACAACTGAAAAAATCATGATGAATAATAAATGTCATGCTGATGAAAGGCGCTGGCTGACAAGAAATCAGATAATTATTTACGCGTTACAAATGTTACAAAGACTTGTGAACTAGACCAAATTCTTGCCTTGCAGAGTTGAACATAACGCGAAGGCAACGTAGGGCCCTACTATTATTGACACACACTGGAATACATTAGATTTACAAAATCTTAAAATTATTCCATGCATTGAACAAATACATCAAATGTTGACTGTGAAAACTTTTAGACTCCCTGTATTGGGATTTAGCATTAGATGCCTCCTCTGTTTTAATCAGAAAACAGAGGATTGTTGTGCAGTTTTGATATTTTTTCTCACTTAAAGACTTAGTCAGAAACGTAAGTACACTTTTTGTAGATGCTTAGCAGTATTTTGTCCTTTCACTTGTGCTTTGTTTTTGAGACAAATTAAATGCATATTAAATGTTGAAAACATGCACACATTTGTCAATTAAAGTGATACTAGGCAATTTTGGCTCGATTTTAGCACTCCTAGTGTTCCATTAGTGAAAGCAAAAGTTAAACTCATCTCAACACTGTGCATCTTGTATCTGATGGCAACATCTAGTGGCTGACAAGCGTATCACACCAAGACGTTTTAATTCTGTATTTATGGTAAATGACATCCTTCTAGAATTCTGGAACCCCCAAAGCGCTTCACAACACAATCAGTCATTCACCCATTCACACACACATTCACACCCTGGTGTGTAGTCACAGTTGCACAGGGCAAAATGGCAGAGACGAGTCTGCTGTACACAGGTGCCACCCGTCCCTCCAAACACCACCAGGCAAGGTGGGTTAAGTGTCTTGCCCAAGGACACGACAACAGTGACAGACTGAGCTGGGGCTCAAACCTGCAACCTTTTGATTACGGGGTGAGCACTTAACTTCTGTGCTACCGTTGCCTGAAAGCAATGCCTCCCTTTCATGAACGTGCTCCTCTAGTCGACAAAACAGAGCCAAAACACATTGTTTTACAATTTTCATGCTCATGTTATGTTGTGTTTTCATATATTTATATTTTAAAGACTTACTTGTCCATGAGAAAGGTCACTAACTCTGTATCAACTGAGGTTCGTCCTTTACTGTGCTAGAGCATGCTCTGTGATTGATGTCTGTACGTAACCAATAGTCTAACGCTATTGGTTAGTGCTGACTAGCATTCAGTTCATATTGAATGGAGATCTACAGGACAGGGGGTGGGCTTAGCAATAAACAAAAAAAAGATGTATTGCCTACATTTAATCACAGTAATTTGACTTATATGGATTTCTGAAAATTCATAGAGAACTCTTAAAAGGGGAAAACTCCAGAACGAGTTTCCTTGAAAGGGGTTGGACTTTCTACCACTCTGGAGTTGCTCCCACTGAGAGGTGCCAAGCAGGGGTCGGCATACATGTTGCCCCACATCTTGGTGCCTGTACGTTGGGGTTTACCCCGGTGAATGAGAGGGAAACCTCCCTCCGCCTTAATGTGCTTATGAACCAAACTGCAGCTCAGACTACCCACCCTTTTTGGAGTCCTTGGAGGGGTACTGGAGAGCGCTCCTTCAAGTGACTCCCTCGTTCTGCTGGGGGACTTTAAAGCTCATGTGGGCAACAACAGTGAGACCTGGGGAGGTTTGGTTGGGAGGAATGCTCCCCCCCCCCCCCCCCCCCCATCTGAATTGGAGCAGTGTTTTGTTATTGGACTTCTGTGCTCGTAATGGATTGTCCATAACGAACACCATGTTCAAGCATAAAAGTGTCCATATGTGTTCTTGGCACCAGGATAGCTTAGGTCGCAGTTCGATGATTGACTTTGTTGTCATTTCATCTGATCTGTGGCCGCATGTCTTGAACACTCAGGTGAAGAGATGGGAGGAGCTGTCAACTGACCAAGGTGAGTTCGGTGAGACAATGGACCAAGACTTCCATATGGTTTTGTGGAGATTCTGGTCAACCATCCGGCATCTCAGGACGGAAAGCAGTGCATTACCAACACTGTTTACAGTGGTGACGGTGTGCTGCTGACCTCTACTCAGGACATTGAGGATCGGTGGACGGAATACTTAGAAGACCTCCTCAATCCCACCGGCAAGCCTGACAGTGAGGAAGCAGAGGCTGGGGACTTTGAGTTGGACTCTCTCCAATCTCTGGGGCCGAGGTTACTAAGGTGGTCATAAAACTCCTCAGTGGCAAGGCCTCGGGGGTGGATGAGAACCACCCGGAGTTCCTTAAGTCTCTGGATGTTGTTGGGCTGCATTGGTTGATTAAAAGTAAGCCCCCCTGCCCTATTTAAAGTAGGGTTTTCACATTTGACATAGATAGCTTCCTTTACTCCTCTCTTTCTCTATGTCAAACGTTAAACAGCAATAGACAGCAACAGCTTATAAATTGACTCTCCCATTTTCCAGTTAGAATGGACAAAACTCCCCGGATGAGAAGCAAAATGTCTTCAAGAAACCAGTTGCCTTCATTTGAACCCTTTTGTATTACCATGACCTGGATGACTGAGAACCTTCGCATATCTCATCATTACTGTCTACAGGAGTGATTCATCTCTAACTGAAACAAATCAGCTGTGTTTACGATCTGAAACATGCAGGAAACAGGCTGGAAGCAGACTGCAGCACTGGCATGTCAACTAAATCTTTACTAAGTCCTACAGGGACCGGACCGGCACTTTGAAGTTGGAAGTGCAATATTCTGGCTACAGAGGGTGGTGGGATTCTGAGTGACTTTTCATTAACCCTGTTAAATGTCATTTTAGCACATGCTGGCTCAAGAAAATTATTAAAAAATATGAAAAATGTTTCATTGTATGCCTTTACTTAAAAGTCAACATTTATCATTGTAACGTGAGGAAGTGTGGGTTTTCTGTCACAAAGCTGGTGTTTGACCCGACTGGGTCGCTCAGAACTTTAACACACAGATTGGGACCTTTGCAGACATGAAGTCTGCGAGAGTCTGGAAGAAGCCATAACATCAGCCACCTGCAGCGTCCAGAAGACGTGTTTCCATGAGTTGTACCCAGAACAAGTCAAAACATAAAGTTTAAACTTCCTTTTCTTGTTTTGAATGTTAAAAGTTTAATAATCAATTTGCTCATTATAAATGTGTTTTAATCAAATGAATGATTATTATGCTTTGGGTAATTATAAGAGATTTAATTAATCCATTCTTAATTAAATGTTGATGTTGAGAATGTTTGGTAACGACCTTCACACTCCTGCTTCTTCACACACCCAAACACGCCCACGCACATCTGCTCACAGTTAACTTCCAAACACATTTGCTGACGTACACGTTTTTGCTTTGAGAAAGAAAGAGTTTCTTGTTAAGCTTTTCCATTATTGATTCAGTTCGTGCTTGACAACGAAAGAGAGAGGACCTGAATAAACGCTAAAGGGGGGACAGAGCCGGTCGGCTCGTTTCTCCCCCCCCCCCCCTCACGCTGTTCCTGCCAAGCCAGACAGAATAGCTGAATCGCAACTTCTAACGCAGACTCATCCCGAGTCTTTTGATTTCTGAGTGAACTAAACTTAACAAGCGCATCGACAAAACGCTTTTCCATCGACGTGTACCGAGGGCAACTCTGGACCGGTTCCATTCGACACCTACGTCTCCCCTGTCAGCCGCTCGTGTCATCTGGATGAACCATCACCATCCTCCACGGCCCGGATCCGAAAGAGGGTCCACAAGAGTTCGGTGAGACAGAACACGGTATTTAGCGTTTGATGCAGTTCTCTGATAAGACCTAAGTTTATCCAAACCATCACTTCACTCAGACACCTGTTTCTTCCTGAAGCAAAATCAGACTCACACACGCGTTCATATCACAATATTCTCAATCTTCATAAATTCACCACAAGGTCTATTTGATCATATCAACTGTTAACGATTGTCCCACAAGTTGCCAATGCTGATTGTTATACCCATGTTTGTCAATTTCAAAATCATTAGTCTAGTTTGAAGAATTAAAACTTTTAATTTCCAAACTTGTTTGTTCATTGAACTGAAACACAGAAACACAGATATTATCGTCAGTTTATCGATGAAAACAACCTTTGAGTCTTCTTAACAATATAAAATTTGGTTATTGATTTATTAAAAATTAATATTCCGAATTAATACGTAGCATGGTTCCTCTTTCATAAAAGAGCCTAAAACCACAACGTTACAATATGGCGAGCCAGCCAGGAGTTTTATATCTGCGCTATATCTGATTTCAAACATCTAAAAGCTAATTTTTCACAAATTACGCCTTTTCTCTGTGTTTCACTTTGATGTCTTATTTTGAAAAAAACCGGAAATTATTCCGCTGAAGCCACTCTTCCGGGAGACGTCCTGGTGGAAACTTGACGGTGGAAGATCTCCGATCTCAAATTGTCCGCAAATTACAGACAGTACTTTGATTTATCCCATCTTCGCCTTCGGAGCAAACGTGTGAATTGTGCTTTTGACTAAATTCTGCCCATTTTGACGCGACGCCGCGCCTCTAATCTCTTCAGGTCGGAAAGCTACATTTCCGCTCTGAAAATTGCTGGGTGAGCTACCGTGAGCAGCTTATCCTCAATCCTAAAATTAAGACTAAATTCTCCGAATTCTCGGACACCCTTCGTCTCAGTGTGTTGACACTGTGGGCGAGCTATTGTGGAAGATACTTCCGTTACATAGGCGACTGATCAACGCCGAATCTTTCCCGGACGACTCGTTAGCAACTACCGTTAGCTTCACTTGCTAGGTAACCGCTGTAATTCGGGTTATATATGCCGGAGGCGTTACTGCATCCAGATTGCGTACGCTTTAAAGTCCGTTTTAGCCGCGGAGCGAGATGCCTGCTTGGGTAATCGGGCAAATTTAAGTCTGGTCGCTACAGACGAAAAGCTAGACCTAGCCGGAGAGCTAAGCTAGCGAGCCACAGTTAGACAAAACGGGAACGCGTCCCATTAAATTGTCAAACCATTTCTGACACAATAAGTTCAGTGTCCTCACAAAACCCGCATTGGCGGTGGTTCCTGTAAATCACTACGGTGTGTAGAATCTACATTTTGCTACGTTTGTCCGTCTGATACCAACACGGCAGCGTAGGTTTTATTATTTTTTTTATTTTTATTTTGGACCGCTGTACGGGTCGGCTTTCACAGCCTCCGTTGCTCGGATCCATGCCTTTTTCTTCCATCTTGTGAAGTTGTGTGCATTCATTTCTCTATCAACAGCTCCTTGTTTTACCCTGTGTCATAAAGTTAAGTTACGCTACGGACAGTCCTTGATTGTGAGATGAATTAAGGAATTTGCCCGGAGTTTTACGTCGACTCAGAAGGTAAAAACGCGAGTTGCTCTGAACTTAATGAGAGATGGACGAGACATGACAAAATCTTTCTTGCACTGTTACACCTGATGTAAGGTTCTCAAACGTTCTGCTTTCAGAACACACCCAGACACAGGATGCTGTTCGCCAGCCGATAAAACCACTTGGTCCTGCCGTGTTTCAGAACGGCCAACCCGCATTAGTCGGGCGCCGGAACGCGGTGGGGAAGTTGCTTTTGGAACCCAACGGACCGGAGCGAGGGACGAGTGTTGGCAAAAGGGCACAAGCTAAACTGGGTCGGGGGTGGTTCTGTTTTGCACTTCCTGAAGTGAATTCAAGCAACATGATGTTTACAGTCACATTGCTATTTCTTAGCCTTTGTTCCTTCCAGGGGGTCAAAAACCCATCAATAACATCAAGGTTTGGAATTAACGACACTTTCTCTGCTAATTTAATGCTAAATAAATCTCTTGAACCTATGGTTAACCTCTCTGACAAACAGGTTGTGCTTAACCCTTTGGTTCCCGATGTATTTTCTCTTTCCACTATGTTAGGGGCTGACCATCTCTCCAGCATGGGTGTGAATTTCTCAAGCTGTGACCCACCGCTTCAGTCAGAGGTCTGCTTTAATCGTCGGTCCGCATCATACACAAACCAACTTGTTTCTCGGGGCGCGATGAAAGCATCAGCCACCGTGAAGCATTTGTGGCCTCCAAACGTGGCCGTCTTACCATTTGAAGGGTTTGCGCACAGACATCTTGACCTTTCTGTAAATGACCTTGTCATTTCTCAGTTTGTGACCTCTGCTAATACGGTGGCCAATTATTTTCTCCTTTCAATCAATCAATCAATCAATCAATCAATCAATCAATCAATCAATCAATCAATCAATCAATCAATCAATCAATCAATCAGATTTTATTTATAAAGCGCTTTCAAGCAAAGTGGGACTCAAAGTGCTTTACAGAAGTAAAATTACCCCACATTTCTATAATAGTTTAAAAGCATTAACACATATGTGCACACACTAACACAATCACATCAGTAAAAATGTATATTTGGCTGAGTCCAGATGAGCCAAGTAAGGTAAGGCAAGGAAACGGCATCAGAGGAGCCATCTGCCCCGGTAGCATCAGGTATTCCACAGCAACCAAGTCAGGGCACTCAGAGGAGGGAGAGCATAGACCTCCACTCAAACACTACCTGTTGAGCACCCAGGCAGCAACAGTCGACCACCACCCATGGGGCAGAGGGCCCCCACAGAGAAAACACTGGATTAAAATGAGTAAAAATATGAAAATAAAAGAGCTAATATAAATAACTTAAGTAAGAAATTAAATAATGAACAAAATCATATGGACAGTAAAATAATACTATGATTAAATAATGAAACTGTGCTAAAATATAGTCATATAACACAGGCAAAGCAAGTATAAAAATAAAATCATCTTCGTCTTCGTCTTCGTCTTCCTCCGCTTATCCGGGTCCGGGTCGCGGGGGCAGCATCCCAACTAGGGAGCTCCAGGCCGTCCTCTCCCCGGCCTTGTCCACCAGCTCCTCCGGCAGGACCCCAAGGCGTTCCCGGACCAGATTGGAGATGTAACCTCTCCAACGTGTCCTGGTTCGACTCGGGGGCCTTCTGCCGGCAGGACATGCCTGAAACACCTCCCCGGGGAGGCGTCCAGGAGGCATCCTGACCAGATGCCCAAACCACCTCAACTGGCTCCTTTCGATCCGGAGGAGCAGCGGTTCTACTCCGAGTCCCTCCCGAATGTCCGAGCTCCTCACCCTATCTCTAAGGCTGAGCCCGGCCACCCTACGGAGGAAACTCATTTTGGCCGCTTGTATCCGCGATCTCGTTCTTTCGGTCATTATCCAAAGCTCATGACCATAGGTGAGGATTGGGACGTAGATCGACCGGTAAATCGAGAGCCTGGCTTTCTGGCTCAGCTCCCTCTTCCCCACGACAGATCGGCTCAGCGTCCGCATCACTGCAGACGCCGAACCAATCCGCCTGTCGATCTCCCGATCCCTCCTACCCTCACTCGTGAACAAGACCCCGAGATACTTAAACTCCTCCACTTGAGGTAGGACCTCTCCCCCGACCCGGAGGTGGCAAGCCACCCTTTTCCGGTCGAGAACCATGGTCTCAGATTTGGAGGTGCTGATCCTCATCCCAGCCGCTTCACATTCGGCCGCGAACCTACCCAGCAAGAGCTGAAGGTTAGAGCTGGATGAAGCTAGGAGGACCACATCATCCGCAAAAAGCAGAGACGAGATTCTCCTGCCACCAAACTCGACACACTCCACACCACGGCTGCGTCTAGAAATTCTGTCCATAAAAGTGATGAACAGAACCGGTGACAAAGGGCAGCCCTGGCGGAGTCCAACCCTCACTGGGAACAGGTCCGACTTACTACCGGCTATGCGGACCAAACTCACGCTCCTCTGGTAAAGGGACTGAATGGCCTTTAACAGAAAGCCACCCACCCCATACTCCTGGAGCGTCCCCCACAGGGTGCCCCTGGGGACACGGTCATAAGCCTTCTCCAAATCCACAAAGCACATGTGGATTGGTTGGGCAAACTTCCATGCCCCCTCCATCACCCTTGAACCGTCACCTTATCGTGGTGGAGGAGTTTGAGTGCCCTAATGATCCTAGGAGCTATGTTGTCTGGGGCACTTAGTGCCCCTGGTAGGGTCTCCCATGACAAATTGGTCTTAGGTGAAGGGTGAGACAAAGAACGGTTCGAAGGATCTTTCATGGCGGTTAAAACGAAGAGTCAGAGTACCCGGCCCGGAGGGTTACCGGGGTCCCACCCTGGAGCCAGGCCTGGGGTTGGGGCCCGTGAGCGAGCGCCTAGTGGCCGGGCTTTCGCCCATGGGGCCCGGCTGGGCCCAGCCCGAACCGGATACATGGGCTCGTCCAACTGTGGACCCACCACCCGCAGGAGGAACATGAAGGGTCCGGTGCAATGCGAATCGGGTGGCAGACCAAGGCGGGAGCCTTGGCGGTCCAATCCCCGGCAAGAAAAATAAAATCATGTAAAATAAAACTATAATAAGTAATTAGATGAATGCTAACCTAAATAGGTGGGCCTTGAGCCTGGACTTAAAAACATGAACGCTCTCTGCGGCCCTGAGGTCCTCCGGCAGAACGTTCCAGAGGCAAGGGCCGTAATACTCCAAGGAAGCCTCGCCATGAGTATGTGTCCTGACTTTAGGGATAACCAGGAGACACCTGCCAGAGGAGCGCATAGGCCGTGAGGGTTCATATGGTAAATGCAATTCTGAGAGATAAGAAAGCCCAAGACCATTAAGACACTTAAAAACCATTAAAAGAACCTTAAAATTGATCCTGAAACATACAGGGGGCCAATGCAATGATTCTAAAACTGGTGTAATGTGCCCCCGCCTCCTGGTCTTCATCAGGACACGTACCGCCGAATTTTGTAGAAGTTGTAAACCCGAGATGCTCTTTTTGGGAAGACCAAAAAGCAGGGTATTACAGTAGTCTAGTCTACTGGTGATACAAGCATGCATCAGCATCTCCGTATTGGCCCGAGAGAGAATAGAGCGGACTCTGGCAACATTCTTTAGATGATAAAAAACTATTTTTGTGATTTTTTTAATGTGCAGGATAAAAGTCAACTCAGAGTCAAAGATGACACCCAGGTTCTTCACTTGTTCAGAAGGATTAAAAAGACAAAGATTGTAATTTTGGTAAAAGTTTCTCTCTCTGGGCTTCAGGACTGATGACTAAAATTTCAGTTTTATCCTGGTTGAGCTGGAGAAAGTTCTCTGCCATCCAGGATTTGATGTCTAAAATGCAGTTAAAAAGTGCATCCATTGGCCGACAGTCATCAGGAAACACGGAGATGTCCAACTGTGTATCATCAGCGTAACTGTGAAAGTTGACTCCATGTCTCCTGATGACTCCGCCAAGAGGGACCATACAAAGGTTAAAAAGCACTGGGCCAAAAATTGAACCCTGGTGCACACCACATGTAATCCCATGGACCTTCGAGGAACAGGTATCTAAACTCACCATAAAAGTCCTGTCTGTGAGATGTGATTGTGATCCATTTGTGGACAGCACCAGAGAGACTGATCTGTTTTAAACGAGTTAAAAGAATAGTGTGGTCTACTGTGTCAAAGGCAGCACTAATGGGCCATTCCCATCTGTACCGGGTCGGCCCGGGCCGGGTAGCCCCAGTCGGCCCCAGCCTGGCCCGGTTGATTCCACACATCCTTGTCTTAGGCCCATGTGGGCTGATTCTACCCACCAATCAGAGGCTTGCTCTAATGGAAGGTGTGAATTTGCTGTCAGCAGTGGGTGTGTTGGCCCTGGTCGGCCTGAAGCAGACACCCTCGAGAAGAGGGCTGAGAATGAGCCTTGGTTGGCCCGGAAAAATACCAGGCCACCCAGATATGTAAACAACCTATGCTACCTGGCCCGGGCCGACCCGGTACAGATGGGAATGGCCCATTAGATTAAGTAGAGCCAACACAGTCACCTTCCGTTTATCATCATTCAGTCTAAAATCATTTGAAATCTTCAAAAGGGCCGTCTCTGTGCTGTGATTCACCCTAAAACCAGACTGAACTTTCTCTAGGACATTATGAGTGTTTATAAAATAATTTAGTTGATTTAAAACCAACTTTTCAAAATTTTTGATTAAAAATGGTAAGTTAGATGCCAGTTGATAATTGTTTAAATAATTAAAATCTAAATTGCTCTTCTTCAACAGGGGCCTCACCACCGCCCCTTTAAAGGCAGCAGGAAAGACCCCCGTCTGAAGGGAGCAATTCTTCAGGGTTAAAATCTCATCACTAAAAGATCCATAAAATTGTTTAAAAAACGAAGTTGGAATTGGGTCCAGGACACGTGTGGTGGGTCTCACTGAGGAGAAAACTTTATCAAGAGTCTTAGCTTCTACCAGGACAAAACTGCAGAGTGTTTCCTCTGGTATAGACACACATTCAGATTTATCTAAAGCTTATTACTTAGGGAGGACAAAATATTCCTTCTGATGGTGTCTACCTTCCCTCTGAAGTGGACTGCAAACTCCTCACAGAGTGCAATTGCGGGGTTTTTCTGAAGTGAATTGGATGTACGGTTTAAAATGTTGTTTATGGTGGAAAAAAGTATTCTGGGATTGTGTTTATGGTCTAGAATGAGTTTGGAAAGGTATGCATTTCTTGAATTTCTCACTGCGTTATTATATGATTTAAGTGGCTCTGCATATATTTGATAATTTATAGTTATTTTGTTCTTTCTCCATCTCCGCTCTGCAACCCTGCAATTTCTCTTTAGTTTCTTTAGATTATCATTTCTCCACGGTGAAGCACGTTTTGAACATAGATTTTTGATTCTAAGTGGAGTGAGCAGGTTGAGAGCGGATTTCAGACTACTGTTAAAATCATTGACAGTAAAATCACAAGAGGCAGTTAGCGGAGTGTGAGGGATCTTTCTAAAAACTTCAGGAAAACCAGCAGTCACTTCAGGGGTGAGATGATGCTTCCTTACAGTTGTCACAGAGGGTTCCAGCTGGAGAAAACACAGTAGTGGTCAGAGACAGCCAAGTCAACAACAGGGGGCACAGTGGTGGGCAGGTCATGGGTGATGACCAAGTCCTGGGTGTGTCCACTATTGTTAGTCAGCTGCATGACATGTTGACTAAAATCCATGTAATTCAGAATATTTAAAAACTCCTTTGAAAAAGGATCAGAAGGATTATCTATATGTAGATTAAAATCACTGGCTAAAATGATCCTTTCAAAGGACTTGTGCAGGATTGAAAAAACTCTGAAAATTCTTGAATAAAAATGGCACTCTGCTTAGGAGGCCGATAAACTGTGACACATAAAATCTGAGGAGAGCTAAAAACTGCTGCTGTATATTCAAAAGTGGTAAAACGATCAAATAAAACAGGTTTGACAGAAAGTATTGATGAACTTTCAAAAGCAGTACCGCCTCCCCTTTTGCTACTCATTGAAAAATAAAAATAAAAATCTGGCGGAGAGGCCTCTGTGAGAACAACAGGTGCATCTGAACTCAGCCACGTTTCTGTTAAAAGCAGACAGTGAAGATTATGATCTAAAATCAGGTCATTTATTAAAAACGTTTTGTTCAGCAGAGAGCGAACATTTAAAAGAGCCATATCAATAGTAACTGGTGAAGGAGTGACTGTATTAACTGAAGATTGGACGTTGGTAACTGTTTTAGATTAATGGGGTTGCTTTTGTTTGGTTTATTGTTGTTTGTCCGCTCTCTGCTGATAACAACAGGTATGCATGAAGTATGGCAAGGTCCAAGTCTGATACGTGATTTACTGTTAAAATCAGGGCTTAGTAGGTAGGAGCAGGGACCAGCTACACATCAGGATGTAGGACCAGATGGGGCCAGTGGAGTAGAAGGGGGGTCGTGGGCAGGCCAGGCTCATTGTTAAGAGTACGGGTCCCCTGTTTATTTAGGTGAAGCCCGTCCGCTCTTAACAGGTGTCTTCTGCCCCAGAAAATATTAAAATTGTCTATAAAACCAACATTATGGATCACAGTGGCAGAGGAAAGCCAAGTGATAAAAGTCTGCTAAAACGGCCAATTCCTCTGCCCATGGTGGGAGTGGGGCCAGAGATAAAAATCATCCCTTATAAGAGTTGACTTGACTTTTAGCACTAACCATACTATTAGGAGAGTGCCATATTCTGTGTGACAGACTGAGTCTGTGAAACCAGAACCAAGCGCCTTGTGAATTTTATCTTGAGAGGTGCTATATAAAATATTGTTTTCTTTCTTAACTGTAGGTAAATGCCCTGTATTTATAAAGCATCATTTAGTACCCTACAATCCCCCTCCCAGTGGAGGTGCTTTACACCTGTCCTACCGATCACCACCAGGGGGTAAGGAGGGTTAAGTGCCTTGCCCAAGGACACGATTGGGATAGACTAAGGCTCAACGTTGCAACCCTCCAGTTACAGGCCAGGTTCCTAACTCCTCTGCCACTGCACCCCAGTGATTCTAGTCTTGTAGAACAATTAAAGGTTGCAGAATGATGCATTTATGTTAATCAATGCTTTAAGTTGACAACATATAGACAACACAAAGTATTACATGTTCATGACTTATATTTTATTAACAAGCAGACTGAATAGATTATTAGTCTCATATTAGGTGTCTTGGTGGGTTTTGAGAAGGCACTCACCATCGTGTGAAACATGGGTTTTAAACAACAAACAGTCAAGAAGTGGGTTGAAGTGCAAAGTATTTATATTAAGTGTCATAAACATGTGCACACATTAACAAACACAAAATATATCTCTAGATCATGTACACCCAGAACCAAAATAAACGTCTTTCATTGGATTGCCTTCTGTCAAAGTGAACTCTTGGACTCCAACACACATTGGTCCATTGGTTCATTTGGTAGATTGAATACAGAAGTATACATTTACTACAGCAGAAATTCACAGTCAGCTGAGCCTGTCAAGGGCTTGAAGAATACTGCTGTGGAATAATCCTGTCTGTCCGCTGCTTTCCTGTGTAACAAGAACCCGTCCATCAGGGCGGGGCTTGTGGACGAGGACCAGCTCTCCTTGAAGCAGAGTGAGCTCCGAGTCCGTCTGTGCTAAATGTGTCGTACTTACTCTGTATCTAAAAAAAAAGCATAAAATACCAGTGAGTCAGTCATCTCAGTATTTTATACCTTAAAATCCATCATTGCTTTTTGTTTGGGAGTCTGAACACCCAGCGTACCTGATGGGGCTGAACTGAGCCGACAGGGCTGCTAGTGATGGCTGTGAGTGTGGTGACTTCTGAGGGTTAAGTGATAGATCTGAGATAGCTGTTTCAAGGTCTTTCCTCAGAACTAGACCCTTTCCTTCTTTGAGAATAATCCCTGGACCGTCTCTTCCCATGGTGAGCGATGGGGCCCACACCTCTAAAGGAGGGGGCCCAGGATGGCAGTTGGGGTGAAACTTAGTTCCTGCTGACCAGGAGGAGGTGCGATAACGTGGAGGAGGGGAATCCTCATCTGTTAAGAACCGCACCGATTTCTGAGGCTGTGGAAGAACAAAGTTCACACTTAACCACGAGAAAGGTTTAAACACATTAACGTATAGATGACTACAGGCTTTGTTAGGTGTAACACTACCTTCTCTGTGGTGTTTTTATGCACATCGGGTTTGACCAGAATTGACTGTGGTGTGTTGGTGGGCTGTCTGGGATAGTGAAATGTGGTTTTATGTGATGTAGTGAAGTCCCTTTCCTTCATTGCTACAGCAGAGGGTGCTGCTGACTCAGTCAGCCAGCTGTGTACTTTGCTGGAGCTGGATGGGATGCTGCTGCTTTTCTTTCTCTGCAGGGCAGGTGAGTAACCCGACGCCTGCACTTGTGCAAAAGGCTGTGAGTTGGACGCCATGTTGAAGGAGTGCACATGTAAGGAACGGTTTGAGCCTGGAAAAGATGTCAAAGAAAACATTTTTATTCTTCACCCTCTAACTGAATCAAGCCATGATTCATCAGCTGTCCTACACTCACTTCTATGTGGGTTGAAAGCACGTCTCACAGTGTCCCAACCTTGTGTACTCCCATGGAAGGACGGTTTTGCAGCACCAGTGAATGACATTGAGTGCTGTGCTTCATTTGGCACAGACAAGACTTGTCCTGTTGAGTAAATCGCTCCATCATCATTCACCCTATCAAGTGCAAGGACCACAGCAGGGTTCTTTGGAGCTGTGGTTTTCTTTCCAGCTATGATGTTATGAAGTAAGGGCTGGTTAGCTGCTTTGGTCTCCACAATTCTGGCTGAGGTTCTGTATTTAAGCAAAGAGACAAGTTATTATAATAAAAATAGCATTCATCTTTTGATGCATCAGGAGTGCCTTTCATGTACGTATCAATCAGGCACCAGCTGCTGCAGCACTGCTTTCTCTTTCTGATTCATACATTTTTCATGTGAGTCAGGGACAGCGAGTCTTCTCACCCGTATTAAATAACCGTCTGTGTCTGAATCCAAGTATCATTTACCTCCCACTTTCTACACATGGAGGTCACAACCTCTCACCTGAGGACAGGGGTGATGTAGTTGCTGGGAAGAATGCCCACTTTGCCCGTTCTGAGCGATAACCCACGCAGCCAGCCCTCTTTGAACTTTGCATACACTCCCACCATCTCTCCTTTCCTTAACTCCAGCTCCTCTGGCCGTCGAGGATTGTAGGAGTACAGGACAGCACACCTGGAGTCATTTTTAAAGTTATCATCACCACACTTCTTATAATACATATTCAAATATGGCATTTTTAAAAAGAAGTTTTAGTCCCTCATCATTATGCCATTAAGGTTCAGCTGTGACTCACACGCTGATGGAGAGCTGCTGTGTGGAGGAGTTTCGGCTGTCTGCAGAGGCTGAGGGCACAGTCATGGAGGGAGTGGGCGGCGTCTCGCTGGTCATCTTCTTCTCACCCTGAAATTTATATCATGTTTAATTACTGTGTTATTATTATCATGTGCAAGAGAATGATGCATGGAACATTATGAAAGCAAACAGCCAATAACACGAGTGCACGTCTGCTCTGGGGGGAATCACATTTCTGTTTCCTAATGAGTCGACAAGAAACTGACCAGTTAAGAAGTGCAGATGGCATCATTAACATTCATCCAATGAGTTTGATGACTTATTTAGAGAAAATAATGTTAATCTTTGTAATAGAAATGTGGGGGATTATGTGCTAAATATGTCTACTTGGTATTTAAGATCTCCAGCTCAGATTGCTCATATGTCATGTTCTGTGTTCCTTTGTTCCCCAACCCCTCCAGTTCCCACTCCAGGTCCTCCTTTTGTGTTTCATAGCGCCCTCATGTGTCCTTTGTCTGCGTCTCATTTATGTGTTTCCTGTTTTTAGGCCTTCGTTTCCTTCCCTCTGGTTCGGAGTTCATTTGGTCATCCTCAGCCCCTCCAATATTAGCTCCAGCCTCTTGTTCCCCCAGCTCAGTATATGTGTGTGTGTGTGTGTGTGTGTGTGTGTGTGTGTGTGTGTGTGTGTGTGTGTGTGTGTGTGCGCGCGCGTGTATGTGTGTGTGTATCTTGCCCAGTTCGGTGTGAATGTGTGTGTGTGTGTGTCTGTGTGAACCCTTCCCTCAGACATGCCCCTCCCAGGTCCTGTGCTCTCTTGGCCCCCTCTTAGCCACGCCCCTGTAGTTTTCTTGCTGTAGTGTCTTCCTTTAGTGTCAGCTTCCCCTTAGTATTTTAGTTATGGTTCATGCCTTCTGGTCTTTTGTTTTTTTCCCTTAGGTCATTTGTCTTTGTTACAGCCTTTCAGTTTTTAGTGAGTTTTCCCCCCACCAGTGTTTTCTTCCTCCTCCCTGATTTGGTAATTGTATTCACCTGGTCCCTCTCCCCGCGCACCTGCAATTCATCTCCCTCATCTTCCCAGTCTATATAAGCCTGGTCTTGTCTCTGTCTTGTGTTGGTCCATTGGTTGTTTGTTTGTTGTTCTTGTCAGTCTTGTTCCTATAGCATCTAGTGTTTCCAGTGTCTCTAGTCCTCTAGTGTTTTTTATGACTCAGTTTAGATTATTGGATTTTTAATTTTTGGTTTTTGGCTCCCTGCCTTTGGATTACTCCTAAATAAAGGATTTATTTTCATCATCTACCTCCTGGTTCATCTGGTTCTGTGCATTTTGGGTCCTAAACATCCTCCTACACCAACCCATGACATCATTATTTTTTCACAATGGTTGGCATACTCATTTTCCTTAGATTTTTATGTAATCTGTTACAAGGGTCTATAAAATTGTTTATATTTTAAAGTAATATAAAAGTATATAAATAGTTCTTCTGACTTTCTGAAGATCTTCTGAAGTTCCCTTTTGAAATACGACTGTTTTTTCACTCGTTGTCTTTGAATCGTTCATGTAAAAATGTTTCTAAACTATGAGGATGAATCAGAGGTGTGTCAACACATAACAGATGAATTAGCAAATATGATTTTTTATTATATTTTTAGAGCACAAATCGCACAACATGCTATAAAAAGCAACCAAACCTTCAGAAAGTCTGAAGAGCTATTGCTCAATACCACTTTGACAGATTATCTAAAAAAAAAAAAAAGTTTGACTTTTTGGAAGCAAACAAAAAAGATTTGAAACTTTGGCACAATGTTGTGTTTGTATTTTTAAATGAAACCAGGTCCAAAAAATTATGTTCCTACTGAATGCACGATAGGAACTCGTTTCAAAACGAAGAGTAGATTTTTAAATTAAGATAAGTGTTAAAGTGACAGTGTGATTTTTTTCTGGCCATAGGGGGCAGCAGATAGCTAAATCGTTGCAAGCAAGCAGTATTTTTGTGTTGGAGTAAGACCTTACCAACGGATGCCCATTAGGTTCAAAAAGCCCTGAGGAGTGCAAACTTCAGCAAAATAACAAGCAATTCAGATTCCCTTCCATCACTGGCAACAAGTGAAGAGGTAAATGTGTAAAACAACAGTTAAGAATGACGAAAGTTTTGTAACCGTTTGTTATAAATCAGTTAATGCATTTTGTCCTCATGGATTCCCGTAGATGGGTGTTTCTCAATGTCACAGAACTATGGACAATATATCGGCATCAATATCGGTATCAGCCAATGTTAGTCATTTTTTAACATATCGGTATCGGTTTGATAAATAAAACCGGGCCGATATTAACAACCAATATATTTTTTCCATCTCGTCTTCATTTGTTTGCCTGTTTCAGAAGATGAGGGGGGTGATGTGTGTTTGTTTAGTCATGTGAACAGTGAATGAAATCATCTCAGAACCATACATGTGTGTGTTGTGTGTACATAATAACGTAAATTCAGCTTTAATAATTTTCATTCTATACAAAATCTGCTGATTTTAGAAGCAATAATGTCAGTATATCGGTATCGGCAAACATCGGTCATCGGCCATAACAGTGATCTTAGTATCGAATATCGGTATCGGCCCAAAAACCTCATATCGGTGCATCACAACAAGGAACCTTGCCTTGATGTCTTGGTCCTGCCCCGGTTGCTTAGGAGATATGTCATCAGAGGCATCTGTTCTCCGTTTGTTAGCCATTTAGCTAGCTGAGCAAGGATACACGGGAGGTGTCTTGTAACCTAGCCTTGGTCAAAAATTTCCCAGAATACACCGCTGTATTTTCAAAAGGATGGCGGATCAGAACCTGGCAGCTACTTCGGGGGCAAATTTCAAGTTTAAAAGAAAGTTAACTAATTTTTAACATTTTTTTAGAACCAAAGAAGTTAGCTATGGTTGGTTAAATGCTTATTAGTTGCAGCTTCGGTGGCTAGCAGGTAGAAACTCAACTATATATTTAATTTAACATATACACAATTTAAAAAGTAAAACGCTCGTTATATATTTATATTGAAACTAATACGTAAAAAATATAACGTTATCTCCCGTATCACGTGACATTACGTGAACTCCGTAGAAGCCGCGGTCACGTGATGCAAGTCTGTTCCATTTAACCCTTTTCTTTGACCAAGGAAGGGCAGTGTCCTCGCAAGGCCAGGCGCCTTGACATTGAGAAACACCCTTAGACCTGCTTCCGTGTATTTTAGACCTGATTTTTATGGTTATATGTTAAGACATTGCCAATATTTTCCAACAACTGGGCATCATTTAATTCATTTTCAACAACATTTTTATGGATATTTCCAGAAATTAATGGTAAAAACTACAAATTATCTCTTTAATCTAAAATTCTACTTCTGAAGAAGACAATCAGCTAAGAAGTTACATCATTGTCCTGGAAATGCACTAATCTGTAAACTAAATCAAGACTAGATACAAGTGATTTTCCTTTTTCAGAGGAAATTTAAGTTTAGAAACCAAGAACATTTTGATAAATTAGATGCTCTTTTCCTTTTAGTTCAGGCTCAGAAAAAAGCAAACAAAATATAATCAACATCAGCTTTAGATCTTGCTACAGCATCTTCTTTTCGTTTGAAATAAACTTCAGAATAAGTTCGATTCAATTCAGTTCAGTTTATTTATATAAGAATCGTCTCACAAAGGGGTTCGAGGGGTGAGATCAACTGCAGGGGGGTTTGAGGTCTTCATGACTCATATGAACAAGGAGGCACTACAGCAAGAAAAAAGTCTGAGAATGTTTGTGTACTTTAGGAATGTGGATGATGCCAGGGAAATCTTCTCTCAACGTCATTTAAATAAAAAGGGAAATTCCAACATGAATCAGTTTTCTTCTATGAAGCCCAACAAAGAGTTGACAATTTATTTAGTAATAATCTAAACTATGACTAAATTTGAAAACAACAGAAATGTTAAAGCTGCTGCAAATGCCTCAATAGGGTAACCATGGTGGCCATAGAAATGAAAATATGTGTGAAAACTATAAGTTGCAATACAAAAGTAGTTTAGGGGTTTTATGTATATGACAAGTTAACTCTCCAAAGAGAGCTGGGTGTCCTCACCCCTTTCACCAAAACTACTGGTCTGTGTGGGGTAACTTTTGCTTTTAATGGGATTTTATCTCCTCCATCTGAGCGAAGCTGCAAATTTTACATGAGTAATAATGTCCTTTTTTCTATGGGTTTTTCCAAAGTTACAGGAGGTGATATAAACAATACAATGGGACAAAAACGAAATAATAATTTATCCCTACTCACTTGAATCTTTTAATATTGTACCAGCATGTTGTGTGATCTGAGATCAGAGAAGCAACAGCGTACCACAGACGCATTCACACATGAAAAACCTTTCCTCTTCCAGTGAAACCTCTAGCCTCCTCTTCCTTTACTTACATCTCTATAGTTATCATTAGTTGGTTTTACTCTCTGAAGTGCAGAAGTGTGTTGCTTTCAACTGGCTGATGCAAAGATGATGTACACAGTCAAAGTGATTTAGATAAGCATGAAAAATAGATAAACACTCTCCTCTGGTGTTTTATTTTTGCCATCAAGGCTTGTCGACAGGAGGAAGATAACTAGCAAACGTTTGACAGGGCTGAAGTCAGCAGACTGTGAGTGAGAGAGACAGAGAGTGACAGGGAGCACCACAAAAGGTGAGTCTTTCAACCGTCAAAAATCCAGTCAGGAGATTGATCCCTCTAATCACTGAGGAGTGATTTAATGAGCCTTGAGAACGTGCCACTTCCTCTGTGCAACAAACAGACATATTGTTCTTAGAGTCCAGTCATTTTAAAGAAGCAAGAAAAAAAGCCTTCCCTTCTGCTCTTCATCCTCGTCATGACGTTCATCGCTGCTATTTATAGCATCACCACTCAACTTCTACTTCAAGCATTAACGCTGGCCTGTGGGCACGATGTTCCCAGTTTGCTGTGTCTGGATCTCTCGCTCTATTACACCACACTGAGTTTACACTGTAATTCAAAATCACAAAGTAATGATTAAGTCGTTGCCGGTGCAAGAACTCTAGTGTCATTTGTCAAAGGCTGTGAAAGGAGAAAGTTAGGACACATGCATCATGTCCTGCAGGCGCGTGAGTCAGCCTTCATGTAGGCGAAAACATGTCGTATTTAATCTTCAGCATGTGTTATAGATTACACATAATTAAACCAAACAAGTATAGCGTGTCACCCCTCATGCAAGAACAAACTAGTCTTTTTACGTCCAATTAATCACAAACTTTTATCGGCGAGGTTGTGACATCCCGTAAAACTGAACAATACACTTTTTCATGTATTTAATTATTCATCTCCTTTCAAAGCTCTCTGCCCTTCCTTGATGCTTCGGTGAGCCGCTCGAGTAACGCAACAACCGGGAGTTTTGGCTCTGCAGTTAAAAAAAGTTTATATACATAAATAAATATAAGTTGGTAAAATGGATTAATGCAAGAAAGACTTCTATTCAAAGCTATTGTGTGTTTTTTGTTAACATTTTAGCATCAGGCTTGAAAACTAGTGCATGAGGAGGCTGTTTTTCCCAACATGAGCATGAGCAGATAGAAGATTAGCTTATGTGTTTGTTACTAAACCCGTGACACTGATAGGAGGAAAACGTGCCCAGAAGTGATGTAAGACTCCTGCTCAGCTGCAGCTGCTTCCACTTGCATGGCTAACTGGGCTTCATGTTCAGCACCTCTGTAGTGCTGCGCTTGCTGCTGATATTAGCGATGTTTATAACAACTTCATCCATCATTTACTGAAACAGCAAGGCTGAACTTATCAACATTAAGGTCACAGCTGCTACGTACGTTTCAGCATTTTTTAGTCTCGTCTCTCCTTACACCCTCAGGGGACGATGGGAAAGCACAATCCCATCTTCTGATTGGGTTAAAGCAAATAACCAGCAATAATAAGCCTTATTTATTACAGCTAAAAGGCTGTGCAGAAACATGAGTTTTATTGTTAGTATTTTGACTTTATTATTTACATTCACTGCTTTTCATAAAAACAATGAATGTTTCTCTTTATGCACGAAAGATTCACCATAGAAGTTCAGACTAAAAGAAGCCTGCTGTGACCTTACGTTATCACTGCCGCGAAACCCAAAGCTGCTGGGAAGAAACAGGATGTGAGGAAGACAAGTCAGATTAAACTGATGTCGAGTCAAACCATGATCTTTTTGTGGTACACATACTGGCTCTTCAGGTTGGTGTGTGCTAAGATGCTGAGTCTGTTATCTAAAGTACACATTTTATTTAAGATTAAAACAGACAGAAGCTTTTATTTTATATTTCTAAAATATATTCATGTGCCCAAAAAATTTATTATTTACTGCTGTCGAGCTTTTAATCTTAGAGTAGAACTAGTTTCCTTATCTTTACCTCTGCTCAGGAAAGTTGTTAAAGTAGGATTCAAATGTAGACAAACAAGGAGCAGCATCAGCACCAAGACAGGATTCTTAAAACACAAAAACTCAAGGCCAATCCATGAAAAGTTAGCATGATGAAATACTGGGGATAACAGGAGGCTGTGACTGTGGATGGTGGGAAACATGGAGCAAATTGGGTGAACTGATGAGAAAATGGAAACAGGTGTGCTAATTAGAAACGGGAGAGAAAGGAGATAGAACAAGGGTGACTGAGGACATCTAGTGGTCATAAGAATAACAAGAACAAAACCAGACATAAGAATGAAATACTAAAATAAAGACTCCAGACAATGATTAATCACTAAATAAAAACTGTAGTTATAACTTATTGGGTAATAATATATCTATCACCACTTTGGTAAGTTTCTTCTATATTGACTATAAATCTGTGTCTTTCCTTGCAATCCATTTTCCTCAGTGGAAGTTCTGATTTACCATTTGTCATTGAAGGCACCATCATTTACATGAGTAAATCTGTGTGTCATGTTCTGTGCCCTTGTGGTCCCCAGCCCCCTCCAGGTTCTCCTCCAGGTTCCTCTCTCTCTTTTGGTCACCAGCTCCCTCCTGGTTTCCCCCCCAGGTGTCTCTAGTTTCAGGTTTATTAGTTTGCTTATCTTTAGTTTTCTGTACATTTATCTTATTCAGTCAGTATCTTCCTTTTGTACAATATGTTTCTCTCCCACTTAGTTAATTAGTCTCTCCTGGTCACTTTGGTTCACACTCCCCTCCTCTGCTTGGTTTTCCCTTCCCATTTAGGCCCTGTCCACACGTAGCCGGGGATCTGCCAAAACGTAGATATTTTTCTACGTTTTGGCCTGTCATCACACGAAAACGGAGTTTTTTCACACGAAAACTGATCTTTTTAAAAACTCCGGCCAAAGTGAAGATCTGCGTTTTCTCCGTCTTGGGTGTCTGTGTGTGGACAGACAAAACCGGAGTTTTAAGGTCCGCAACGTCACTTTCTGCGACAAAAAAATGCTGACATCACATGTGCGACCTGTGTTTACACTAGCCGACAGCATGGATGCCCTCAGAGCTGCGCTCGCTTTATCAATTGTCCAAGTGCTTTTTGCTTGTTTGTTTTTGCAAGCGGAATTACTGCTCCTTGCGGAAGACCACAGACGAAGGACGAGGTTAAGAACGGGGGAAGTACTGCCGCCTACAGGTCTGGCATGTCCTTAACAACGTATTTATCCGGGTACGTGTGGACAGTTTTTTTTAAAACGAGGTGGTGTGGATGCAAGTTTTTGGAGGGGCGGATATTCGTTTTTTTTTTTTTAAAACCCGGCTACGTGTGGACTAGGCCTTAGTTAACTGATCTCCCCGTTCTCTCCTTAGTTCTCTCTCCCACGCACCTGCTCCTCGTCTCCTAATCACCCAGCCCTGTTTATATAACCCTGTCTGCATCTCAATGTTTTGTCGGTCCATTGTCGTATGTCAGCATTGTTTTGTATGTCACTGTTCTTCCTTAGTAAAAAAAAAAAAAAAGGTTAAATAGAACAGACTTGTGTCACGTGACCACAGCGGTGACGTAACATCATGTGACACAGGAGATAACGTTATATTTTGTACGTATAACTTTCAATATAAATATACACTCAACTAAAGGATTATTAGGAACACCATACTAATACGGTGTTTGACCCTCTTTCGCCTTCAGAACTGCCTTAATTCTACGTGGCATTGATTCAACAAGGTGCTGAAAGGACTCTTTAGAAATGTTGGCCCATACTGATAGGATAGCATTTTGCAGTTGATGCAGTTTTGTGGGAAGCACGTCCAGGGCACGAAGCTCCCGTTCCACCACATACCAAAGATGCTTTATCGGGTTGAGATCTGGTGACTGTGGGGGTCGTTGTAGTACAGTGAACTCATTGTCATGTTCAAGAAATTAGTTTGAAATGATTGGAGATTTATGACATGGTGCATGCTCCTGCTGGAAGTAGCCATCACAGGATGGGTACATGGTAGTGTTGTCAAAAAACCGGTACTTCGGTGCCAACCCGATACTAAAAAAATGCTAACGTCAAGGCACCAAGATTTCCAAGGTACCGGTAGTACCGAGGACCCGTCTTAACCCGGGTCCTTGATGCGCATGACTCGTGCATTCACTCAGCGCATGCAGTCACTTCCAAAGCAACACTTCAGAACGCAGTTATGGCAAGCGATGGACCAGCTGATATGGTAAATCCACTTGTTGACAAAAAAGGAGCAAAGAGCAATGTGTGGAAGTACTTTGGATTTGAGGCCGATGAAGAGGGGAACCTTACTGACAAGCAGAATCCCATTTGCAAACGATATCATCGAAGTTTTATCTCAATGAAAGGAAACACATCTAACTTAATAAAACACCTTAACTCATTCACTGCCATTGACGACTAAAGTCGTCATTTGCATTTTTTTACTGTTTGAGCATCGCAACGAGCCCCCGCGCTGAGAGAACAAACATCTCAGCCCTGAAGCCGATCTTCATCCGCATACTTCCCAGATCACATGATCAGGAAGCAACACATCCATGTGTTTGGAGATCATTTTGGGCCGTTCCTGTAAAAAAAAAGAGGCGCGAACCGGAAAAGCGTCTGCCGATCACAATTCGACAACGGATTATGAAAGAACGGATAACGCTCGAAACACGCGGCTTCTTCCTGATGTAAGAGGTGAGTCTCCTCTTTGTTTTGGTTGTTTTAGCATCGACATTATGCTAGCGCGCAACGTTCTGTGACTCTTAAAAAAACAGTAAAAACGGTGAGAAACGCTGGCAGCGAAGGCGTTAGTGATCAGGAAACGGCTGGCAGTGAGTGAGTTAAAGACCAACATCTGGACCTGATGAGAGAGTTCAAGCAGGTACGTTTCAAACAAACTTACAGCCTCTGTTATGAGTTACATATAATCATATTTGACTTTTGCTGTTTTCCAAGCTTCAAAGCAACAAAATCCAGCCACGAAAAAGTAACGCTAGCTTTAGCTTGTCTTTTGGCGCTGTTCCCCTGTGCGTCAATTACAGCGTCTCACTGAGGTAACGTCGCCCGTCGCAAACTAGTACCTCTGCATCCTTTGTGAGTGAAAGAGGCAACACATTCTCACACCCAAGGCATCAAAATATGACGCGTGTGACCAAGCCTCAATATATGACGATTCGGGATGCCCCACCGCGTCAGGAGACAACGATCAGGGACAAACTGGTGACGCAGCATACCAGAGCGTCGGTATCCGACACCGGTGGTGAGCCAGACATTAGAACTACTTGTGAACTACTTAACTTTCCCGTCACCCCAATCCTAACCTTAAGGTCACAGTTTATGGACCTTAAGGTTAGGATTGGGGTGAGGGGAAGGTTAAATAGTTGAATAATATCCGTGTGACAGCGCACGTCAAACAAAGACGCCAGCGGAGCCACGTGTCCCAGCGATTCCTACGCTGATCAAAATGTCCGGGTTTTCATCCAGGAGCAGGGATCGAATTATAGGGGCTAAATATCTTTCAGGGGCAGATCCAGCTTCTGTCTATATTACAATATTTATGGACTCTCAGCGTAGCGGGATTCTGTTGAGCGGAGAGGACGCAGAGCGCTGATCGTTGGTGCGCCCGCTGCGTCCGGCCCACGACACATTCTCAAGGTGGCGCAACAAAACATTATTATTAACACATGATCATTCATATCTGTTTAAATCCTCTGGTACTCTGTCTTTAATCGTTTCTGACACACTCCACTCATCGTGTGCTGTGGTGATTTCACCTCACTGACGCAGCATCGAAACGCGCTCTCCGCTTTGCGGTCAGGAGATCCCTTTGATCTGCTTAAAAGTAACTAATGAGGTAAAAAAGTAAGAATCCAGGCAGCAGTTTTTCTGGAGAGTTTAGAGGAGATGCAGGAAGATGAGAGACAGACAGGACAGTAAGATAGTTAAATAAAAACAAGAAAACAAAGCTTGAAAGTAAAATGTAGGTGGATTTATCTCCACTACACGTTTTTACCTGTATAACACAATACGTTATGTACATGTAATATTTCTACATCTGATACAATTCAGATCACCTTCAAAACTCAGTCACACACCCAGGGCCGTTTCTGTCACGAACTCCTCCAGCTGACTGCATTCCATTCATTCCTGCCACCAACGTGGCGACTGACGTCATCACGCCGACACTACTTAAGGAAGTGCCGGCGTTTCATTCATTGCTCAGTCATCGTTCTCACCAGACTTTGTATCGAGTCTCCAGGCTTACCAGCCCTCAAAACCTTCCAAACTACACCTTCAGGAGACAACCACGCCGGTTATCTCCGTCTCTCCGCGTCTGGGGAACCGAACTCTGAGTCACGCTTCTGATCTGCCAACGAACCTGACAGGATGACTGAGCCCCGAATTGACCCAGCGGAGTTCGCGCGTCTGCGTGCCGAAGTGGCTCAACAGCGCGCAACCTTGGATCAGCATACGGCAGAAATGAACCAGCTCCGTGCCATAGCTGATCGCCAAGCCACCAAGATAGAGTCACTCACCGATCTAGTACTCCAGCTGACCACCGCTCTGCAACGTCAGACCGCAGCTGTTCCTGACAGAATGGAACCACGCCTCAGCCTTCCAGATAAGTGGGACGGAACCAGGGGGTCCCCGGAGGGCATGTTGGCGACCCTGGCCATGACTTTTGAGTGCCAGCCAGCACGCTACCCCACATCCTGCTCTCGTGTCACCCTGCTGACCTCACTGCTGACAGGTCGAGCCGGTGAATGGGCGGCGGCTCTTTACAATCAGAAATCTCCTGCCTGCAATGACTATGAGACTTTTGTAAAGGAGATGAAAAAGACTTTTGTGCACCCCAGCAGCGAGGTCTCGGACGAGACTCGGCTGCTTCAGCTCCGCCAGGGCTCCCAGACGGCGGCTCAGTACACCTCTCGCTTCCGGACAACAGCAGCTCGGTTGAGGTGGGATGACGCCGCCCTAAAGGCCGTTTACCTGGAGGGGTTGTCACCTAGAATCCGGGAGGGCATGATTGGACACGAGGCCCCAACCTCCCTGGACCTGGCAGTGGATCTGGCTCTCCAACTGGACCGCTGCATCCTGAACCGGCCGAGCACCATGTCAGCCCCCGTACACACCAGGACGTCACCCCGCCGGCCGGCTCACCAACCGACGGAGGAGCCGATGCAGCTGGGACATCTTCCCCCTGAGGAACGGGCACAGCGCTACCAGGAGGGAAGATGCGCTTACTGTGGGGATTTGGGTCACCACCGTGGCACGTGCCCAAAACGACCGGGAAAAGGTCCCTCCGGGTCGGAGTAGGAGCTGTCCCGCCCGGAGTCTCCACTTTTCCGGCTCCACACCGAACCACTCTCCCGGTCTCCCTCCACCTTGACCAAGGCCCGACCAGACTGGAGGCACTTTTAGACACTGGGGCTGCGGAGTGTTTTATCGATCACGGACTGGTTACTCGGCTCAAGATACCCCTCACCGCCCTCGACCGACCCATTCCCGTGACCTCTGTGGACGGCCGGCCCATCATGCCGTACCCTCTCACCCACCGAACTCAGGGTCTCCACATGACTATTGACAAACACTGGGAGACCCTCCACTTCCTGGTCATCCAGGCTCCGGCTACGCCTCTCATCCTGGGTCATTCCTGGTTCTGCCGCCATGAGCCTCACATCTCCTGGTCCACCAGTAAAGTCCTGGCCTGGGGCACGGGTTGCCATAACCACCGGGACTCCCCTGCACCTCGGACTGGAGCAGCCCCTCCCACAGACGTAGACCTGACGCTCATCCCTCCTCACTACCACGACCTCACTCAGGTCTTCGCTAAAGAACCCACTACCAGGTTACCTCCTCACCGACCCTACGACCTGGAGATCAGGCTCCAGCCCGGCACCACCCCCCCTCGGGGTCGCCTGTTCTCCCTCTCTCCGGCGGAAACCCGGGCTATGGACAATTATATAACTGATGCCCTGCAGAAGGGATTCATCCGTCCCTCAACATCCCCCGGGGCCGCGGGGTTTTTCTTTGTTAAGAAGAAGGAGGGGGATCTCCGGCCCTGCATAGACTATCGAGGGTTAAATAAAATAACGATCCGGGACCGTCACCCTCTCCCTCTCATGGGCACCGCTCTGGACGCCATCACACAAGCCGCTGTGTTTACTAAACTGGATCTGCGCAGCGCCTATAACCTCATCCGTATTAAGGAAGGTGAGGAGTGGAAGACCGCTTTTATCACGCCCACTGGCCACTATGAATATCTGGTGATGCCTTTTGGACTCTGCAACAGCCCCGCCGTCTTCCAGCGGTTCATTACAGATGTGCTGAGAGACATGTTGGGTCGCTGGGTCTTTGTGTATCTAGATGACATCCTCATCTACTCCCGCACGGCTGAAGAGCACATCAGGCATGTTCGAGCTGTTCTGTCCCGCCTCCTGGACCATGGACTTTACTGCAAACTGGAGAAGTGTGCGTTTCACCAGGAGTCCACCTCCTTCCTGGGTTTTACCATCTCCTCCCAGGGCCTGAAGATGGACCCCCAGAAGGTTCAGGCAGTAGCTCAGTGGCCTCTACCCACGACCCTGAAGCAGCTGCAAAGCTTCCTGGGTTTCTCGAACTTTTACCGGAGGTTTATACGCAACTTCAGTTCCCTCGCAGCGCCTCTGACCTCACTCACCAAAACCACCAATCAGCCTCGCCCTTTTCGCCTTACTCCAGAGGCTGTCCGTGCTTTCCATGAGCTGGTCGGACGTTTCACTAAAGAACCCATCCTCCTCCACCCGGACCAGACCCGGCCCTTCGTCATGGAGGTGGACGCCTCGGATGTGGGAGCGGGGGCCGTTCTCTCGCAACGGGGTCCAGACTCTAAGCTCCACCCATGTGCCTACTTCTCCCGGAAGTTTTCCCCCACACAGCAGAACTACGGGTCGGCGACAGAGAGCTGCTGGCAATAAAATGGGCGCTGGAGGAATGGAGGCAGTGGCTCCTGGGAACCACCGATCCCTTTCTGATCTGGACCGACCACCAGAATCTCATTCATCTACAGACTGCCCGCCAGCTCAACCCTCGTCAGGCTTGGTGGGCCCTCTTTTTCGAGCCGTACCACTTCCATATCGCCTACCGGCCCGGCTCCAAGAACCTCAAGGCGGACGCTCTCTCTCGGCGTTTCGCACCAGATGCCGCCCCCCCGGAGCCTCGGACCATTCTACCGACTCAACGCTTCCTGGCCTCCCTCCAATGGCCGTTGGAGCAGTCCATACAGGCGGCACTTCCTGGCGATCCAGCACCGCCGGAGACCCCATCGAACCGTCTCTACGTTCCCGCCTCCTGCCGGCAAGAGGCGCTCACGTGGGGGCATTGTTCGCGGCTCACAGGACATCAAGGACAAGCCCGTACCCTCCAGTTCCTCCGTCGGGCTCTCTGGTGGCCGTCCATGAGGAAGGACGTCCGCGAGTTCACGGCTGCTTGTGATGTGTGTGCTCGCTCCAAGTCCTCCAACCGACCCGGCGCTGGAGAGTTGCAGCCTCTCCCTGTGCCCAAGCGGCCGTGGTCACACATCGGGCTGGACTTTGTCACGGGACTGCCGGCGGTCGACCACCTGGACACTATATTGACTATCACGGACCGTTTCTCCAAGGCCGTGCACTTAGTGGCCCTGGCCGGCCTCCCCACTGCCAAGAGGACGGCCGAACTGCTCCTGGAACAGGTGGTGCGACTCCATGGTTTCCCTCAGGACGTGGTTTCCGACCGAGGACCCCAGTTCGTCTCACGCTTCTGGAAAGCGTTCTGTCGCCTGGTCGGTGCTTCCACCAGTCTGTCCTCTGGGTACCATCCGCAGACAAACGATCAGACAGAGAGAGCTAACCAGCAGCTTGGACGCTACCTGCGCTGCTTCGCTTCGTCCCAGCCGATCACCTGGCCCCGCTTCCTCCTGTGGGCGGAGCTGTCACACAACCTCCAGACCTCCTCTGCCACGAGTCTGTCTCCCTTCGAGACCTGTTACGGGTACCAGCCTCCTCTGTTTGACCATCAGGTGCCCGAGGTGGAAGTCCCTGCTGCCCAGACGCTGGTCCGCCGCTGTCGGCTCGCCTGGATCCGGGCCCGTGCGGCCATCACCCGGGCCAACACGGAGTATGCCCGTCAGCATCGCCGCCGCCACCGGCCTGGCCCCGTCTTCCGGTCTGGCGACCAGGTGTGGCTCTCCTCCGCTAACCTGAGGATGCCGGCGGGCTCCCGGAAGCTCACTCCTCGCTTCCTGGGTCCGTTCCCTGTCCTCAAGGTCATTAATCCAGTCACCTGCCATCTGCGCCTCCCGGCTTTTCTCCGGATCCACCCGGTCTTTCACGTCTCCCAGCTTAAGCCGGTGGTCTCCTCCCCTCTCCACCCTCCGCCGGTCCGGGTGCCTCCGCCCCGCGGTGTTGAGGCGGATCGCACCTACACGGTCCGCAGGATTCTGGACGCTCGCCGCTGGGGACGAGGTTGGCAGTATCTCGTGGACTGGGAGGGGTACGGGCCTGAGGAACGCTCTTGGGAGCCCACGAGCTCGTTTGTCGACCCTACCCTGCTGACTGACTTCTGGGCCCGCCGTCCTGGGACTTCGGGTGCCGTCCCTAGAGGGGGGGGGTCCTGTCACGAACTCCTCCAGCTGACTGCATTCCATTCATTCCTGCCACCAACGTGGCGACTGACGTCATCACGCCGACACTACTTAAGGAAGTGCCGGCGTTTCATTCATTGCTCAGTCATCGTTCTCACCAGACTTTGTATCGAGTCTCCAGGCTTACCAGCCCTCAAAACCTTCCAAACTACACCTTCAGGAGACAACCACGCCGGTTATCTCCGTCTCTCCGCGTCTGGGCAACCGAACTCTCAGTCACGCTTCTGATCTGCCAATGAACCTGACAGGTTCAAGGCTTTTTAGGGGCCAAGGCAAAACGGAACACCCCCCCAACCCAAACCCGTACATAACAGACATGGCACCAATACAAATATAAATATAAATTCAATGTTATTACCATTTCAAATACAAATGCATGTTAACGAAATTCATTATATTTTACTGGATATATTTATGTGTTATGTTGACTAAGATGAGCGTTATTAATACAAACCTAAAATGTTAATGAAATGTAGGTCAAATATTTAAAAATATTTTTAACTATAAATATCAGATGGGAAAAAGGGAACTAAACACTAATCTAATGCATATTATTGAGCCTTTTATAATATTTTGTCTTTAAAAAACTGAAGCAGTTGAACGCACAGAGTATGCATGTGCTGGCGCATGGTCTGGATTTTACCACCTCTGCCTCAATTTGAGCCAGGAAAAACCCTGAACAATGTATGACAACAACAATGTATGACTCAGTCAGTGTTTACGTCCCTAAAATCAGTCTGTCCAAAAAGCTGTTCTAACTAGAGGTTTTTGTCTGGATAACTAGCAGCAGGCTTACAAGAATGTATGAACAAAAACACATTTTGATGCAATAAAAGTGCATTAAAAACATGTTATGATAGTAGTACGATAGTAATTCAATTCATTTTTCTTATATATAGAACCGATTTACAAAAGATGTCATCTCAAAGTACTTTACAGGAACATTAATGTCAAATTACATTCAGTTTAAAAGTTTATTATGAAGGAATAGAATTGATTATTATTATTATTATTATTATTACTACAAAGGAATAGTACCATTCATTAGCATGCTACCTCATGCATCAGCTTACAGTGTGAATATATTTTCCAACCCTAATTATTGCTCATGCAGATGTTATTTTATACTTACACTTGATCATTCCAATTCATTCAATGTGCATTAAATTAGCTTCCCAGATCAAATCGTATGATTTTATGACTGTCTGAGTAAATTTTGAAATGTTTCATTTCTAAATTATTTTTGAATTTATGTAGATTTATTATAAAAGCTGAGGTTAGATATTTAGAGAAAAACTAATGTTTCATTTGTTCAGACTCAGTCCATTGTTTGACTTTTATTCTTTAAGAATATTTGTTATATTTTCCTTTTACAGCTGCAACAAGCCGAGGAAGACCATAGAGCCTAGCAGCAAACTCATAAACAGTCAACAGTTAGATAAGCTTTTCAGCCGCAGCAAAAATATTAAATAAACTCACTGGAGGCAAGAAAGTTGAACCAAGCTTTTGCTGAATTCATACGTATGGATCAAATGCCCATTTATACAGTTCAAAAGTGTGGACCATCAAATGCTCCATCAGTTCAACCCAAAATACCAGCTTCCAAGTCAAAACTTTCTTGTGTCCACTGAGATTCCCTGCATCTACAATGATACTAGAGAGGTCATAATGCAGAATCTCACAGAGAACCCATTTTACAGCTGCGTGACAGATCTTTGGACAAGTAGAGCTGAAGACCCTTTCATGTCTGTAACTCTGCAGTGCATTACTAAACCGTGGGAAGTGCAATCCTTGTGTCTTGGCTGTTCTTGTCTCAACACCGATCACACTGCTGAAAGTTTGAAGGAGGCCTTTGAAAAAAAACTTGAAGACTGGAAATTGGATATTGCAAAAATGTCAGGCATCACAACAGACAGTGCCACAAACAAGAAAGCCTTTGAGGACTGCACCTGGATTCCTTGTTTTGGACATAAACTCCACCTTGCTGTAAATAAGGCATTAGACATAAAGCGGGGGTCGGCTGCTGTCAAGGCTTCGAAAAACTATTTCTGCCTTTGGAAGATTACCAAAACTTTCACACCAGCTGACCAAGAAACAACAGGATCTGCCTGTTCCAGACCACAAACTCATTCATGATGAACTCACTCGCTGGAATTCTTCATACGATATGGTGGAACGCTTGTTGGAGCAGCAGCAGGCTGTCTGTGCTGTCCTGGCCGAAGATAGAAAAAAATGGTATTTGATGCCAGAAGACTCAGACATTACAGTTTTAGAAACTGTAAAAGAAGTTCTTGAGCCACTCAGTCCTTTTACTGATGCACTGTTGCCATTACTCTGGAAGATATTTGAGAGTCTCAGTTATGATCAAAGTGACACTGCTTTAGCCCAAGAGATGAAGGAGAAGATTCAAGAGTATCTTCAGAATCGATCTGATGATTCATGGCTGCAGATTCTTTTGAACACTACAACCTACCTTGATCGATGATTTAAGAACAGCTTTGTCTCTCTAAAAGATGATGTGAAGCAAAGTCTCTTGGATGAGGTAAGGAAAATGGACAATGAAAATGATCTGCATCTAGGGTGCTTGGTGTAGAGTCAAGTCATGAAGTCCGGCCATCAAAGAAAACCAAAAACGACCTGAGTTTATCTGCTTTCCACCATACAAGGGGAAAAGAAAGAAAAAGGAGAACCAAGACCCTCAAGTCAACTGTCTCTTTCTGCAAGTGATTAAATAAATGGTGAAGTCTTGGTGCACAGTCAAGCCCTTTTCAGATAGACATTCTGGAATATGTGTGGACAATTCAATCTGGTTTTTAACCGGAACGGTGTTTTCAGACACACCACTTTTGTACCGGAACTTGTCCTTTTGGCTGCCTTCACACAGCAGGGAAAAGTTCCAGATGTCTGAGGTGTGTGTGTGTGTGTGTGTGTGTGTGTGTGTGTGTGTGTGGGGGGGGGGGTCGGACTTATGTTAAGCATAATTCTGCGCACACGAAGATGCATGAGAGACCTGGATGATGAAGCTCAATGGTTAAAGGAATCACTGAAGCGGTGTGAAGCGCTCCGTCGCGCATCTAGACGGTACCGTAGGAGGCGAGCTGCCATGGTTCGCCGCATGCTACAGCAGCGGGCTATCTAGGTGCGCACAGCGTCCCCTGGTCCCCTCCTCCTCCCCCTCCTCCCTGTCCGGAACTCGACCTCACCAGTCTGAAGCAGCCACCTTGTCCGTAACAAGTCCGGACCTGTTACTAGGGGCGTCGTCCGGTTTAATTATGGAAAACGTTATCCGGATGTTTGTATTCAGACACAAAGGTCTTACGGACAGAGTCCGGAACATTTCAGTGCTGAGGAGGATCCACTTTCCTGGTGGAAAACAAACATGGGTACGCTACCTCAACTATCAGAGTTTGCCAGGAAGCAGAGGTGTGACCAAGTCACTGCTTTGCAAGGCACAAGTCTTTCCAATTAAGTCTTGAGTCAAGTCCGAGTCGAAGGCAACCAAGTCCAAGTCGAGTCCAAAGTGAATGATGTGGAAATCCAAGTCAACTCAAAGTCCTTAACTTTAAATTTTCAAGTCATATTCAAGTCATCTGTCCAACTTCAGTTTAATGACAATGATAATAAATAAATTCCAGAAATAAAGCTTCTTAAAGTGATAGGTAATTTTTTATTAGTCCCATATTACCTGAAAGGATGACACACGCAGAGGAATTAGATTGATTATTCACATTTTTCCATGACCCTTTACCCTGAAACAAACACACACACACACAAAGAGGATTTCATTCCGCACTGTGTTGCCACACAGCGGAGAGAAGACGCTGGGTCAACCCCCTCTGGAGCTGCCCCCACGTCTCTCTGTCACTCCTCAGTTTCACAGGGGTTTTATTGACATCCAGGACAGAGAAGGCGGGCCTTCTCAAGTTACAGACTTACAGGCTCTTCATCTCCCAGGACACCACATTCCAGAGATAACAGAGATAACAATGAGCTTACAGGAGCAAACATTCTTTAAGACTCAAAAAGGAACATATAGAAAATACCCAACATAAAGCTTCATTTATTTGCTCCAACAAGCAGAAAGTGCAACTGAAACTGATTAAAAACAAAGTGCTGCTGCATTTAGCAGTACAAGATCACACCCAGAACGAAGAATGATTTATGATTTTTGTCCATGTCGTGCCACTTTTGTGCTAAAATATCAAATATGCTTTTCTTCCGGCTCTTGGAGGGTGCAGACACTTTTGTCCTCCTCTCCTCTATATCTTATCCTCAAGGCCTTTGTCTGTCTCTGTGTGCTGGGTGCTGTGTACTGCTTCTGCATTTTTTCTGGAAACTGGAAACTGAAATTCACTAAAATGGATCTCGTCAGCTGGTCTCTCAACGCGATTGATAACATTTTTTCAACGATGAGAACGGGAGAAGGGGCTCCCGGATGCCCCGCCGGTACAGACCCAGTTGGACACATCATGGACTCCTGGAAACAGTGGAACTTGATCTGTCTATCTCAGCTGTCTGTGGAGGACTCTGAAGATGTGTGGATATTCGTGGTGTTGGTGTCAGGTTTCCTGCTCATTGGCCTTGGAGGCTACCTGGCTTACCGGAAAATTAACGAGCTGTCAAGGGATATTGGCCTGATCCCAGAGCTCAGAGATGGTTTGCACCGCGCTGTGAATTCACAGACTCACATTATTGTCGACGTGAATCGTAAGCTTGGAACTTTGGCCGAGATTCCTTCACAGGCACAAAAGATGGATGCCATCAAGGAGAGAGTGGACGAATCAGCACAGATTGGGATAGATTAATGTCCATTATTGGGATTTTGAGAGGTTGAGGACAAACAAACTGTAAGACAGAGAGGAAATCATCTCTGTCTGGCCCCAAAAAAATTTCTAATCGGAATCTGGCGTCCTTGAGCCTGCAAGGCTCCAACGAAAACTCCCCCCTCAGAAGATATGTGGAATGTGCAGTCGCTATGGCAACTCAACTCTGTATCCTTTCCCAGCCTGGGAGGGGCTGAAGGCCGCTGAAACGTTCCAGGGTCACTGCAACCCTCCAACCCTCAATGCTCCTCCCCCTATCCACACTGAGGTGACATGCGCTGCTTATCGTGGCTGCAGGAGCTGAAGTGGGGATAGTCCCAACCCACCACCCCACCTAGTGGACACTTATGTTGTATGATGTCTGAAGTCTGTTGCATATCTGTCTGAGGTGTTTTTTTGCAGAGCAAAGCTGCCCTCCCGGTGGAGGGTAACTCTGAAGTGCCATTTTTTCCCTCCACCTGAACCAATCCTCATGTAACCCCTCTTATTTCTATTAAGGTAGCGCGACTCAGGGTTGCGAATGACCACAGTCACCAATTCTTGTCATGTGTCTTGCCCATGTATGTTGATCTCTGAATTGTGTGTACTGAAACTCTAATTTCCCTCTGGGATTAATAAAGTTTCTTTGATTTGATTTGAAGTCGTCATCAAGTCAACAGATGCAAGTCGATTCAAGTCGCAAGTCACTGGCGTTCAAGTCTGAGTCAAGTAGTAAGTCTTTCTAGATTTTATCAAGTCAAGTCAGAAGTCACTACATAATGACTCGAGTCTGGCTCGAGTCCAAGTCATGTGACTCAAATCCACACCTCTGCCAGGAAGTATCTTTGCATTGCTGCATCAAGCTGTTCATCAGAAAGTGTGTTCAGTACTGCAGGGTACATTGTTAGCACAAGACGCTCGATTGAGTCAAGAACATGTTGATATGTTGGTGTTTCTTTCTGAAAATCTGGAAATGGCAAAGAAACAACTGTAGGCCACAGGCCATTATTGTTTTGGGAGAAACTTTTAGGCATAGAGTAAGTGAAACTTGTTTGAAAAAAATGCTTGAAATGACTCAAATGTTTACAATCCTTGTCGGCTTGAAATAAATTAAGCCATTGTTGTTTTGTTTACATTTTTATTTAGTACCTTGTTGTTCGGTCATCAGGGCATATGTTCTTCTATAAAAATGTCGAAGTTTGTAAATAACAAGAGTGTTCAGTTATGGCTTACTGTTTTCTTATTTATCTAGTTATTTAACAACGCAAATGTTTACAATCCTTGTCGGCTTGAAATGCCATTGATTGTTGTTTACATTTATATTTTACTTTTACTTGTTGTTCAGGCATGGCATATTTAGCCTAATGTATAAAAATTGTATTTTTTCAGGTTTGTAATTTCTTTTTAAACACTTAACAACACTACTTGTACCAATTTTTTAAAGAAATATAAAGAATGACATTGTTTAACTTTAATAAAAAGTGTGTTGTTCAGTTAGGATGTTTTGTGTTTACCGAATACTAAAATTTTGGTACCGTGACACCACTAGTACGTGGTGGTCATGAAGGGATGGATATGGTCAGAAACAATGCTCAGGTAGCCCGTGGCATTTAAACCATGCCTAGTTGGAACTAAGGGGCCTAAAGTGTGCCAGGAGAACGTCACCCACACCATTACACCACCAGCCTGCACAATGATAACAAGGCATGATGGATCCATGTTCTCATTCTGTTTACGCCAAACTGTGACTCTACCATTTGAATGTCTCAAGAGAAATGGAGACTCATCAGACCAGGCAACATTTTTCCAGTCTTCAACTGTCCAATTTGGGTGAGCTTGTGTGAATTGTAGCCTCTTTTTCCTATTTGTAGTGGAGAAGAGTGGTACCCGGTGGGGTCTTCTGCTGTTGCAGCCCACCCATCTCAAGGTTGTGCGTGTTATGGCTTCACAAATGCTTTGTTGTTGTAACGAGTGGTTATTCCAGTCAAAGTTGCTCTTCTATCAGCTTGAATCAGTCGGCCCATTCTCCTCTGACCTCTAGCATCAACAAGGCATTTTTGCCCACAGGACTGCTGCATACTGGATGTTTTTCCCGTTTCACACCATTCTTTGTAAACCCTAGAAATGGTTGTGTGTGAAAATCCCAGTAACTGAGCAGACTGTGAAATACTCAGACCGACCCGTCTAGCACCAACAACCATGCCACGCTGAAAATGACTTAAATCATCTTTCTTTCCCATTCTGACATTCAGTTTGGAGTTCAGGAGATTGTCTTGACCAGGACCACACCCCTAGATGCACTGAAGCAACTTGAGCTGAGGAAATCAAATAATCGATGCATCGGGATGCGGACATAAACAATTCTGCATCGTAGAAGAGTATGCCATAATCGATTATAGTGGAATGTAGTTTTGTTTTTTTTATCGGCGGCACCAGCGCAGCATCCAAATCTGTCAGAGTGAGTGTCCTCCACAATTACAAAGTGGTTCCGCCTTAATGTGGCTGAGCGCTAGAGTTGTAACCGGAGACCGAACCGGAACCGAATCAGCCCGACCGGTTCTGCTGGATTTGGGCCGTGAATTATGTTAATTGAGCAGGTCGTCATGCGGCGCGCTCCCCTCGCTCGCACAGCAACTGAGAGAGAGAGAGAGAGACACTGTCTGCTCACACAAGAGAGAGGATCAGAGGACGCTCCTCCAAACCGATGCTCCAAACACGCATTATTATTTTCATAGTTTAATTATTATTTCTCCTGGAAGCGCTCAGTCGGACCGAGTGTTGTGATGCTGGGAGATCCGGTCTTGGGGGAGGGGGCGGGGTCAATGACGGCGGCTGCAGCGTGATCATCTGTCTCTTTTATTAAGGGACACAGAGAAGTTAAAAGGAGAGAGAAATAGAACTTCTTGTTCCACTTATTCTTTTGTTTCATGATGATAAACTGATGTTAAATTCAGCTGAAAGAGAAGCTGGGAGGAAGCTTTGGTCCATTTTAAGTTACAGGAGATCTGTCTCCTATCTGCCCCTCCAGAGACAGCATGGACACGAGGGTTACATGGTGAGGGTCCCACAGGACAGGTTAGTGGAAAGGTTTGTAGTTAGCTGGTTAGTGAAGGAGCTCCATCAGCTGGGTAATTTAATCCTAATCCAGCCCACAGCCTTCTGCTGGTGTTATTATCAGGAAGAATAAAACACACATCTTAAATATTATTGGAAGTGTAGAATTTGTTTTATGTTTTATTATTTTCTGCATCAAACAGAACTTGATTCATTCTCCAACATTTCAGAAATGAACCACTGGGTTCACATAAAATAACAAAGTCAAACATTTCATTTGGTGTTATTTCTGACACCCTTCAACTGTGACATAAATATTTGACTCTAAAGCTTCTCAGAGACATTAAACACTCATATATGAACCCATTGTGTATTTTATTATTACATTATGTGTCCTGTTGGTTTTCAGTACTTTTTTAGATTTTGTGAGTTTTGGCAAAGCATGTTTTTCTCAGCCTGAGGCGTGGTGTTGAACGAGGAAACAGATTGTTTTACTTTGTTAAATCTTCTTAAATGTTTAAAATGTTTTGTCCTAACCTGATGTGAATGGAGAGCTTTTGAGGGATGGCAGGTTGTGTCAATTACGTTTTTGATAAAAAAATAAATAAAAAAATAAAAAGCAATTATCTGACATCTTCTATTTATCGATGCAAACAAATCAATATGAAATAATCGTGATGCATCGGGATATCGAATCGAATTGAATTGTTGACCCAATAATCGTAATCGAATCGAATCGGGAGACAAGTGAAGATTCGCACCTCTACGGCCATGTGGTTGGTTGATTAGATAATTGCATTAGGAAGAAGTTAAAAAGGTGTTCCTAATAATCCTTTAGGTGAGTGTATAATGAGCCTTTCACTTTTTAAATTGTGCATATATTTATTAAACTAAATATGTAAGTGAGTTACTACCTGCTAGCCACCCAGGCTGCAACTACTAGCATCTAACCAACCATATCCAACTTCTTTGGATCTATAAAAAAATTTCAGATATCAGCCTGATAGCTACAATTAGTTGACTTACATTTAAACTTGAAATTTCCCCCCAAAGTGTCTTCTGAAGCCAGCAGCTACTTCGAGGGCAAATTTGAAGTTTAAATGTATGCCAACTAATTTAAAACTTTTTTTAGATTCAAAGAAGTTATCTATGTTGGTTAGTTGCTTATTAGTTGCAGCTTCGGTGGCTAGCGGGTAGTAACTTGCTTATATTTATAATTACAAATGCTGTTGCAGCAGCGTTAGCCAGCGCAGACTCAGTAACCCTACAGGAACACAGATTTTAAACAGGCTATGTCCTGCTTTGGCTATTTTGAAAGGAAAAACCCCAACAGCATGCCAGTGGGTTGAGAATGAAATCTGTTTCAATGTAACCTTCCTTCCCACAAGATTGTGACATTAGACTGTTGTGTCATTATTTTACTGTAGAATACTTACTTATTGTACCTTTAAATATGTATTCTGTCTTTGAGTTCTCTAGTTATTTACTCTCCTCTCTCCTAAGGTAAAAACCTGCTCCAAGAAGTAAAATTAGTTTCAACATTTTGTTTCCCATTCAAATTCAATGTAATACTTTACTGATCCCAGAGGGAAGTTAAATATTGGTGTAACTTGTTTTGTTAAAAAACAATTATATTAACAACAAGCAAAAATAGAATAATAATTCTTTAAGTTGCTGGGAGCTGAATGGCTCATTTTAAAAGGAGACGTACCACATGACTATACCCACCAAACAACCAACGTTGCATATGTGCAGATCAAGTCTATTGGGCCATTCCCATCTGTACCGGGTCGGCCCGGGCCGGGTAGTGTAGGTTGTTTACATATCTGGGTGGCCTGGTATTTTTCCGGGCCAGCCACGGCTCATTCTCAGCCCTCTTCTCGAGGGGGTCTGCTTCACACACCCACTGCTGACAGCATATTCACACCTTCTGTAACCCAGAAGCTAGAACCTTAATGAGGTATTAACTAATTGGCTTACTAATATGATCCATCCTCAATTTAGATAAAATATAAAATATAAATTAAGGAAATTAACAATACTAATTAATAGATATCTAATTAACTAATAGATAATTTCATAATGAATTATTGGAAGGGTGAATAACTAAAATAACGAGTTTAATATTAAACATCGGTTAAAACAAGAATCTTGAACATCCCTAACAGAAACAGAAGAGGAAAGCTGTATACTATTGGTCCAGGTGGGAATCTGAAATTTCATTGGCTGAGAGAAATAAGTCCCGCCTCCGCGAAATAAAACCGTGCGACGCAGCTGAGCGAGAGGAGAGACAAACGGCTGTGCAGCACGCAGATACAGAAAGCAAAGACTGAGCGGTTAGAGAGAGAGAGAGAGAAAAAAACAACGGTCGAGGCCGTGAAGAACCCTGATTTGGGTGCCGCATAGATAGAGGGAGAGGCGGACTTGACTCCTTCTAATAAGAGCTAGGAACTTGGAACCAACGCGGTGAGTAAAGAAAAAAGAAGAGAAAAAGCTAACGATGCAACTTAAAAAAAAAGGAAACTTAAATAGCTTATCAAATTAATTCCATTCTTATAGATTTGTGTGGAGACGACAGAGTGAACCAATCCTCTGTAGGAGGGAACCGTTGGAGCGCGTTGGTGAGTGAATGAGATTAAATTCAGTAAATTATTAAATTCAAAAAGCTAATTACAGCAACCGAGGTGACAGCAGTGGGCTGCTAGACGTTAGATCCCAGGAGTTAACATCTCAAACTACCAGTTAACGGTGGTAGGGCATATAGGAGTTAACGGCTCAAACCGCCAGTTAACGGTGGTAGGGCATATGGGATTCCCAGGAGTTAACGGCTCAAACCGCCAGTTAATGGTGGTACGGCCTAGATGTACAAGGTCCTCAGGGGCGTTATAGCTAACGCCATAGAATTAGCAATGCGTCCCTTAACCAAACATTTAATAATAAAAAAAATAGATAAATAAAAATAAATAAAAGCTAACTGATTAGGGAGGAATTATTTTACAAAGGTGGACCAAAGGACCAGAATTTATATTTTGTTGAATTTTGTTATAGAACATTTTTTTTATTTATTTATTTATTTATTTATTTATTTATTTATTTATTTATTTATTTATTTATTTATTTATTGTGTTACAGATAATCAAGGTGTCACAATGCTGTATAGAAACACAACTAAATGTATCCTTGTTGTCATGAATGTATTTCTTGTTGAATAGTGTAGAGTAATAGAATCTAACTGAGCCTACTGAGCTGAACAATTGTTGTCATATGTAATTATATTTCCAGAGCTACTGAGAATTATTTTAATAGACAATCAAATTGATGTTATGTTAGTTGAACTGTGAACCCAAACATGATTGGCTATGCCAATAGAGTGAAGCATTTGTTTAAGTCTGTAAGACTTTATGCTGTGATGTGACGAGAAGGGTCGATGCCAACTCGCTAACAGTCCTGTTGTTTACAGGCTGGGTTTTTTTTTTTCCTTGGGTTTGATCCCGACTCCTATGATCACTCACTTGGAACGAGAACTGGATTTCTTCCTGACGAGGGAGATGGCGAGCCTTAACCACTGAACGAACCAGGACATCTCAAGTAACTGAAGAGCAGACTGCTCTCTTCTGTGAACAATCTCAACGGTGCGGTAGGAAAAAATCGCACCACCGGACTCTGACTTTCACCCCAAGCGTGGGGATTTGACTTGACGCCGGCTGACTTGTGACTCATATGATCAAATCTCATACCGAGCATTTTACTATTGTCGATTGTTTTCATCTGTTTTTGTGTGTTATCTTTATGTGTTATATTTCCCATTATTATTAAAATTTAGTATATAAACCGTTTCATGCTATACCCGTGACTCCAGTCATTCTTAAACAACCTCCAATTCTCCCCGAACCTAATTATTGGCCCATTTGTTTATTTTTTCTTTTAATTATCTTATTGTATCCTGTAATCCGGTTACACTTCCATTAGAGCAAGCCTCTGATTGGTGGGTAGAATCAGCCCACATGGGCTTAAGGCAAGGATGTGTGGAATCAACCGGGCCAGGCTGGGGTCGACTGGGGCTATCCGGTCCAGGCCGACCCGGTACAGATGGGAATGGCCCATATGTTGAGTCAGGCTAGACCAATTCTAGACGTCTACTGAATGTGCAAACCGGGTCCATCACTTGAACTTCTAAATATGAACTCACTTGGATGTCAATATAACGTGACACATTTTCATCTTGGGTTAACTTGTTTAGGACGTCATGGGCAAGTCTAAAACAGGTGTAACAAATAAAAAATATTGTTCGCTACTCAAAGACACGTTGTAGCAAGGTAATTTCTGCACATCCAGCTTTGGGCCACTGAAGGTGCAGATGACGTCTTTCATCAGCGTCTTTTGAACCTCCAGTATTGATGTTTCTATGACCCCCAGATATCATTGTGGACATCCTGTCGACATCACTTAGACACATTGCAGTATGAGACACAGAGAAGTATGTGGGCAAATTGTCTCTGTCCACGCGTGTGTGTCTCATCCCTCGTGGAGCTGACGGAGAAGTGTAAATTAGGTTTCAGACTTCTCCGTCTCCTGGGACGTTGCAAAGAAGTTCCCCGCCAGGACAACAGAGGGAGTTGCACTGTTTTGTGGTATCCTGTTCTGGATACGGTCCAAGATATTGTTTTTCTTTGTAATTAGGAGACTTTTTAACACGGAGAAATTTGTCACTCATCCTCCTCCACTTCCTCATGCACTTACCACCTCTAAACCCACGTTTCCCACCATTTCCATCCACGAATAAAACGCTTGCTGCATGTCTTTTCACTCCTCCAGTCACAGGGGAATAAAACATTCATATAGAGATTTTCCGTGAAGTATTTTTCAAGCTTCTCTGTGTCTGCCGCTAAATATCCTTGGCTCTCTTTATGTCTTTGAGGGCGCAATGATGGCACTGTAAACGACAGCGGCGTCCTGATCAGTCATAAGCTTGCGTTCTCCATCTCGATGGACGGACGCTTAGAAAGGAGAGCTCGAATCGGTCCATCCTTGCGAGCCTGTCGGAGAGCCTTCGAAAGAATGGATAATGGTGTTGCGTCCATCCATCCCGACGCAGATGGAAATGTATAAATTAGGTTTTAGACTACTGCAACTCTCTTTTCACATGTCTGAGCAGAACCTCCCTGAACCGTCTACAGGTGGTTCCGAATTCCTATGCTCGGCTTCTGACCAAGTCCTCCAAATACACCCACATCACCCCGCTTCTCCTCCAGCTTCACTGGCTGCCTGTCAACTTCAGGGTTCATTTCAAGATCCTGGTTCTGGTCTATAGGGCCCTACATGGACAAGCACCATCTTACATTGGTGATCTTCTCAGTCCCTACACCCCCAGCAGGTCCCTGAGGTCCAGTGATCAAAGCCTACTCAGTGGTCTCCTTTAAAAAGCAGCTGAAAACTCACTTGTTCAGGCTGGCTTTTGTGTGACTTTCATCACCCTCTCCTTGTTCTGCTCTTTCTACCTATTCCACCTTCTTCAAGATCCACTGATTTCCCTCTTTCCTTTTCACTCTCCCTTTACATTTTTAATCACAATTGTCTATTTTTTGCTCATTTGAAATATATTTTAATCATTTTCTAATGTCTTTATTTTTAAATTTTTTGTTTTTGTGAAGCGCCTCGTGAATTTTATCTTCAGAGGCGCTATAGAAAATATCTTTTCTTCTTCCTCTTCTTCTTCAACTGCTCAAATAGCTAAAACAACAGGGGGCAAAAACTGTTTAAATGTCACTAATATTTTTTTATTACTGTTCTGTTGATGAAAATGGACATAAACATCTAAGCACAAGGCATTAAATAACAAAAATAATGTGTTGTTATGGTAACTAGCTGATCAGTTTAACCTTTTGCTACAAACATGATTAAAGAGAAAAAAACTCCACTTTATTTCTATGGTTTCAAAGTGTTGTTCTCAGGTTTTCCTGTTACATGAAATGAAAAAAATAAATTTTATTAGCGCATTAGTGGAGCTGCCTGGGTTAAAATAAATGTTTGCTGCATCTTTCATTTAGACTTTCTCTTTCTGCATACAGTTATTTTAAAAATGCAGCAGAAAGATGGGTTTGAATTAGAGGACTACAGTGGTGTGAAAAACCATTTGCCCCCTTCCTGATTTCTTGTTCTTTTGCATGTTTGTCACACAGAATGTTTCTGATCATCAAACACATTTAACCATTAGTCAAAGATAACACAAGTAAACACAACATGCAGTTTTGAAATGATGGTTTTTATTATTTAGGGAGAGAACAAAATCCAAACCCTAACCCTGTGTGAAAAAAGTAATCGCCCCCTGAACCTAATAACTGGTTGGGCCTCCCTTAGCAGCAATAACTGCAATCAAGCGTTTGCGATAACTTGCTACGAGTCTTTTACAGCGCTCTGGAGGAATTTAGCCCCACTCATCTTTGCAGAATAGTTGTAATTTTGCTTTATTTGAGAGTTTTCTAGCATGAACCGCCTTTTTAAGGTCATGCCATAGCATCTCAATAGGATTCAGGTCAGGACTTTGACTAGGCCACTCCAAAGTCTTCATTTTATTGTTCTTCGGCCATTCAGAGGTGGATTTGCTGGTGTGTTTTGGGTCATTGTCCTGCTGCAGCATCCAAGATCGCTTCAGCTTTAGTTGATGAACAGACGGCCGGACATTCTCCTTCAGGATGTTTTGATAGACAGTAGAATTCATGGTTCCATTTATCACAGCAAGCCTTCCAGTTCCTGAAGCAGCAAAACAACCCCAGACCATCACACTACCACCACCATATTTTACCGTTGGTATGATGTTCTTTGTCTGAAATGCTGTGTTACTTCTACGCCAGATGTAACGGGACATTTGCCTTCCAAAAAGTTCGAACTTTTGTCTCATCAGTCCACAAGGTATTTTCCCACAAGTCTTGGCAATCATTGAGATGTTTCTTGGCAAAACTGAGACGAGCCCTAATGTTCTTTTTGCTTAACAGTGGTTTGCGTCTTGGAAATCTGCCACGCAGGCCATTTTTGCCCGGTCTCTTTCTTATGGTTCAGTCGTGAACACTGACCTTAATTGAGGCAAGTGAGGCCTGCAGTTCTTTAGAAGTTGTCCTGGGGTCTTTTGTGACCTCTCGGATGAGTTGTCTCTGCGCTCTTGGGGTAATTTTGGTCGGCCGCCCACTCCTGGGAAGGTTCACCACTGTTCCATGTTGTTACCATTTGTGGATAATGGCTCTCACTGTGGTTCGCTGCAGTCCCAAAGCTTTGGAAATGGCTTTATAACCTTTACCAGGCTGATAGATCTCAATTACTTTTGTTCTCATTTGTTCTTGAATTTCTTTGGATCTTGGCATGATGTCTAGCTTTTGAGGTGCTTTTGGTCTACTTCTCTGTGTCAGGCAGCTCATATTTAAGTGATTTCTTGATTGAAACAGGTGTGGCAGTAATCAGGCTTGGGGGTGGCTACAGAAATTGAACTCAGTTGTGAAACACCACAGTTGGGTTATTTTTTAACAAGGGGGGCAATTACTTTTTCACACAGGGCAATGTAGGTTTGGATTTTGTTCTCTCCCTAAATAATAAAAACCATCATTTCAAAACTGCATGTTGTGTTTACTTGTGTTATCTTTGACTAATGGTTAAATGTGTTTGATGATCAGAAACATTTTGTGTGACAAACATGCAAAAGAATAAGAAATCAGGAAGGAGGCAAATGGTTTTTCACACCACTGTATGTTCATCACACACACACACACACACACACACACACACACACACACACACACACACACACACACACACACACACACACACACACACACACACACATTTAAAAAATGTGCCGCTGTCTTGGTTCAGCCTGATGTTTTAGACTTTTGGCTGATTTCTATTCAGGCTTTTACATAAGCACACCAGCATTCACACTAACACACATTATTTCATCCACAGTGGGAGTGAAGCTGCAGCTCTCAGTCAAGAAGCAGAGCCAGAGGTGAGGACCGAAGGGGACGCTTGCTAAGAATAGCTAGCCTGAGCTTTAGGGACACCGACCCTCTGCTCTGCTCCTTATGAAACGGGGACGTGGGGACATCTGCGTGTTGCTACTGGCCCGCTGATGTGAAAGTTTTACCTACTTAGTGAAGAGGAATGAGTTGAAGTCAGTAGATAGTGGGGTTCGTTATGCAACCAACTTCACAAGTGACTCATCATCAGCAGCAGCAGCATGAGGGAGATATGCAGACGCATTGAGGGACTCTCCAGTCCTCCCACTCTATACATCTATCTCTCATTTGTCCACCTCCTTCTTTCTCCCTCTTCACTTTGCCTTTTTGCAGCAAACAAAACAACCACTGTGATGTTTTCCTTTCCTACTCCAGACCATATTTTATTCCCCTGTAATTCCTCAGATTCCCTGCCTTATTGCCCCCACCTTCCTCTTTCTTATCACAAGCTTTAGATTCCCCCCCCCCCCCCCCCCCCACCACCTCCTTCCACCCACGACTTCCTCCAACCTTTCAAGGTTTTTCCATTTTTCTGTGCGGACGTGTATAACTACAGGTCAGAGCTTTGGAATTTGAACTGAATCAAAGGAAATCATTATCTCTGAAGGCAGGGCTGCAGGTTCAATCATTAAACTTTAAACTAAACTAAAACACTGACCTACAACCTAACTTTTACCTGTTTTTCAGGTAAATGAAATGCATTGTTTCAGTTTATTAATATGGTATTATCAGTTTCAAATAGTGTACACTCCTTGGAGGACTGCTGCTATTTGTCTAGAGTTCCCGGCTAATCTTTCAGTGTTTCCTAAAGTCAAACAGTGGTCATAATGAATGAGTTTGAAAGTTAATTTGTCATAAACATAAAAACATAAGTCCATCCAGTGGATAATGAGGTATTTTATTAATACCAATTGACAAATAACCAGAGGTGGAAAGTAACGAATTACATTTACTCACAGTACTGTAACTGAGTAGCTTTTTTGTATATTTATACTTTTTAAGTTGTTTTTAAAATCTGTACGTTTACTTTTTCTTGAGTACGTTTTTAAAAAAGAATTGTAATTCGCTACATTTTAAATCATATCCGTTACTGAGTAAAAATAAATTATAGGCTAATAAATTAAAATATTACGTGTAGCAGCATCGGAACAGAAAGAGACACCTGCATGAGCATCTAGAACCGCACGGCTACTTCTGGACTCCAAACGAGTCCCGTTAGCATGACTTCAGCAAAACTGCTAACCGTGTTCACTCCAGTAAGGAAAGAACAAGTCCTTTGGGAAAGCTATGACACACACACACACACACACACACACACACACACACACACACACACACACACACACACACACAGATATAATCTAAAAGATGATCTCTATATTTCAACATTAGAACATCCATGACATCCTGGATTAGTGCAAACAACGAGTTGAGCTAAGGAGTTACTCCAGCATCAGGAAGATTTATTCTGGTAAATTGTCGGTTAAATATTTTCCATTGTTATATCAATAAATCCACACAGCAGTAAAACTGTAGATTACTGAACTACCGTAATTTCCGAACTATAGAGCACACCTCAATATAAGCCACACTTACTAAGTTTAAAAAAGAAAAACATGGAACTGTACTTATATAAGCCGCACCGGGCTAAAAACCGCCGATATCTACTGGATATCTACTGAATTGAAAACGTAGTTTAACTGAACGTAACTGAACTGATCAGTATCAAACAAAACAGAAAAGTTATTGATTAGTTTATTCATCATCCTCCTGCGCATTGAAATCATTAAAGTCCTCTTCTTCAGTGTCAGAGTTGAACAGCCTCAGAAGAGCTTCGTCACATACCTTTTCTGTGGCAATGTCAGTGTCGCTGTCCGTGTTGCTGTCATCATCCCGGGGAGAAGCTGGCTTGAATGAGTTCTTCCCGCTTCCGTCTCCAACGCCGAACCATGGATTCATTCATGCCAAGCTTACGTGCGGCAGCACTGTTTCCCTCCTTTACTGCCAGATCGATGGCCTTCAACTTAAATGCGGCAACATATGAACTCATATGTGTAGTTACCATGATGAGGGGGTATGGATTTGAAAAAAAATCTTTGTCGTGCCGGCTGCTTGCATGTGCTAAATTAAAATGAGCACTTTCTTCAATTTCCACTTTTGACTTCCACCTGTTTCACTTTCTGCTAAAGCGCCCCCTGGCAGGTGAAGGAAAATCTTCAGTAAAGCCGCACCTCTTTATAAGCCCAGACTCGAAGACTGGGTTCGGGAGTACGAGCTTTTATTACAGACTGCTGGCTGAAAGTGATGCTGGAAAGGCTGACGGTTGGATGAGGTCTGAGGAGGAAAGGTAGAGGTTTAGCTGTATTAGCTTCGGAATACTCTGATCATGGATCACAGTGGAACGATGACTGAGTGAAGAGCCGGTGTGGCGTCTTCCATATATAGACATGGATTGACGCAGGTGCAACGTGGAGGGAATCCCCGCGAGGGGCATGCTGGGTAATATGGTCCCAGGCGGAAGCCGGTCATCTGGGAGAGCCCGGCCTGGGGGCTTGGACTCTGACAATGGTTCAAAGCGAGGGAAAGAAATAGTGGCTTATAGTCCGAAAAATACGGTATAATTGGGACACATGATGGAGCTAAGACCAACTAAAAACTTAGAGCTCCAAGTGGAGCACAGAAATGAAATATTTAAGAAAAGTAAACAAACTGTACAGATTTTGGTTCTGAAGATGAACAGAATCCTCCTCTATGTCCAAATTGGGTCACAGGTCTTCTGAGTCAAACGGTCTAAAACATGTCTGCACCTCTGGAAGTGATATCCAGCTGGCGGGGTTGGAGTTCAGTTGAACTTCTCCGGTAATCCAATATCCGTTCTCGTCGCCGTACCCCAAAGAAAAAAACAAATCTGACCGACTAGTAGAGGCTTCAGAAGCTACATCTGATTGATGACACATTGTTCTCTGCTATAACGCTAACGCAGAAACACCGGAGTCAGGCGTTGTTTACTACAGCTGTTTCAGCAGAGCTCCATGTGAAACATCACCAGCTGCCCAGGGCTTAGATCAGAAGTTAGTTTCTGTTTTTCCCGCGCCAGTCACAAACATCAGATTTTCTTACAATTCCAGCCGTCAAAACCCAAAAACCTTTTTCATTTAAGGTTTTAATACACATTTACACATGCTGTTCAAACAAATTTTGCCTCTGGCTGATATCTTTAAATATACAACAACTCTTTGACGACTTGATTATTATTATTATCCTGAGCTATTACAGCAATCAATTTCCCTCTGGGATTAAAAAAGTATTTTTGAATTTGAATTTGAATTGAATTTGAGTGAGTGAACCCACTACCAAGGATGAACTCTGCTAACTTTAAAAATCAGCTGCTCTAAATAAGCATGAAGGTCAGAGAGGAGCTCTAGGATGGACATGGATAAAGGAACTGTAATGTACAGGTAAAGTAGGGCAGGGCCAACGCTAGCAGCCAGGGTCCGAAATTAAATTTTTTACTCACCGGCCAAGTTGGTTGGTAGATGATGAAAATCTACCGGCCAAGCATATTTTTACCGGCCAAAATTCTAAATGATTTAGATCTACCTAAAGCATGTTATTCTATATTATGTTGATTCCAAACTGAGTGACAAAATAATGAAAACATAAATTAATAAGAAAAACAACTCTTTTGTCATTTTTACTATTTATTTATTTATTTTTAGAGATGTTTTTATGAACTCTTTCATTGAAATCTAGTCAGACTCCTTGTTTTCTCTGTCCATGAAGTCTGGCCTCCTGCTTCTGACACCGTCTTTGTGCCAAAGCATTACAGCCTCATTTGGGTCATAGTCCTTGATCTCTGGAGAACACTGCTGCACCATGAGAATATCTGACAGTGTGTCAGGATTAGGGTTGTCACGGTAACCGGTGTAGCAGTACACCCCGGTAAAAAAGTTGACAATAATAATAACCGTCTTGTTTTTAAAAAAAAAATATTATCTCGGTGGATTACCGTGGCTGCGGTGTAGGCACGGTGACCCTTACCAGCCACCGTATCATCTGCTGAAGTAGTCGGCGGCACGTGCGCACTTTGTTGTTTACGACCAAAACTTTCTTTAAGCTAAAGCTGAAATAATGGCAGGAGGAGACGGCAGTACTCGGGACATTTATTATCCCTCAAAGAAGACAAAGTCGGAAGTATGGGCATTTTTTGGATATTTGAAGAATGCCGAGGGACATTTGTCTGTGAAAGGTAGCAACGCTACGTGGCCATCATAATGTTGCCATTGTCTCACGACTCCGCCATCTCCAGTTCGCTACTTTTCACAAAATCTTCTGGTTGCCACTGGTCCTGGTGGTTTTTCTTCCAGTTCGACGAGTTTTCTTTTGGAAGGCTGGCTGACTCCAGTTAAAAACCGCCACATTTCACCGCTAATTTTAACACGAAGCTAACTGCTAACTTGATAAACTGATTGAATGGGATAGGTGGAAATGACGTTGGATGCGGCGTTCACGTTTCGCGTACATTTGTATGGAGCAATTTGCTTGCATTTGGCGAGTGGCAAGTGTTAATTTCGGACCCTGCTAGCAGCTGTCATACGGTCCATTTGAAATGTTTGACTTTTGACATTGACATTTAGCTTGTTATGTGACAGGTTAGAGCAGTCTCATGTTAGAGTTTTGTTATGAGAACACTGAGATACCTCACATACTGATGGCATCTAAAAATTAACTTTTTTTTTTTCAAAATAAAGAATAATTTAAATTCACAATTGAAGCGTACAATCCTAGAAAAACCTCGTCCAATCAATGTGCACGTCCTGTTCTCACTGACTGGATAGATATCCTTCTATCAAACTGTGTGTGTGTCTGTGTGTGTGCATGCACACACGAGCGTGTTGTGAACTGGTGTTGTGTTTTGCACTGATGTAACCATCTTTACACTGACAAAAATGTAACTTAGTAACTTTTACTTTGAGTACATTTTATTTATGATACTTTTTACTTTTACTTGAGTAAAAATTTAAGCAAGTACTTTTACTTGTACTTGAGTAAAACATTATCAAAGTACTGGTACTCGTACTTAAGTAGGAAATTTTAGTACTCTTTCCACCTCTGCAAATAACCACTTTACAACATATAAGACCTACATTTCTGTCACATCATGTGTCCTAGAAGGTCATAGAAGGACTTAGATTCCTCTTCTGTTTGACTTAAAGCAACAATGTTTATTTTCCTTGGCGATAGGGGCAGTACATACCTAAATCATTGCAAGTAAGCAGCATTTTTGTGTTTGAGTAAGACTTTACCAACGGATGGCCATTAAGGTCAAAAATCTCTGGGATCGCAACCTCCAGCAAAATGACAATCACATCAGACTCCTTTTCATCACTGGCAGCGAGTGAAGAGGTAAATGTGTAAAACAGTGTTTATGAATGGTGAAAGTTTTGTAACCGTTTGTTACAAATCAGTAAGTGTGTTTTGTCCTCATGGGCTCCCGTAGAAGGAAACATGGCGTCTAATATGGCGTCGCCCAGAGACTAAGACCCACTGCCACGTATTTTAAATCTGATTTTTATGATTATATGTTATGAAGCCAATATTTTTTAACAACTGGGCATCATTTAATTTATTCCAACAACATTTTGACTGATATTTCCAGAGATTAACGGTAAAAGCTACACATTGTCTCTTTAAACATAATTCTGTCATTTAAGTCATTTAAGAAAAATTCTTTCCTCTCTTGCTGCATGAATTTTGCTTTTGAGAACACCCCGCTTCAGCTGATGACAGAATGAGACACACAAACACACACACACACCCTGTTGGATTTTAATTTATCTCCAAATTTATCTCCCTGGCTTTTTTTTCCCAACACTCAGATGATTAAATATCTTTTCAAAGTTACGGTCCACTTACATCTTTCTTATCTGGTACTTTTCCACATCTGTGTTCTCTTAATCAGCACCTCTTACTCACATTCCAGCCAACACTAGGGTGAGCCGGGCCCACTCTCACGCTTTCCTGCAGCTAGTGTCACTCCTCCTCTCCCTGCTCTCTAGAGGCCCACTTGATCTCCCAGTGACTCAAGTAACACTCCTCTATTCCCTCAAAGAAAACCAGCCATGTGGTTACTGTTAGAAAAAAATCAGTGCCAAGCAAACAACAATGAACATAGTTTAAGATGACGAGGACAGAAGAAGCAGCAAGTGTCTCACCTGTAGCTGGTGTCTGTCGGAGTAGGCGCGTCGGCTGACTCTAAGATTCACTCTGGAAGGGTAGGAGTTGCTCCGCGGGAGGCCAGGGTGCACTGAGTAGCGCTGATGCTGACCCCGATGGTTGGAGAGCGTCCGAGAACTGTTCCTGTTGCCACCTGTGGGCTGTTTCCTCTGGCTGGGCAGTAGCAAATCATTTATGATGGGCGTCTTTGCTGGCACTCCGTAATGGGCAGCCGTCCGGTTTGATGTCTCAGTGGTCTTGTCTTTGCTCCCGCTTCCAGCCTGATGGTAAAACTCAGCTGAGTCACTCCCCCTTCGACTCTTCCCCTTTAGCAGTTTGGCAGCAGCAGAGTTCGGCTGAGATAAATGCATGAAGTAAAAAAAATAAATAAATCAAGATAAAACAAACAAATGCAAAATCGCCAATTTTCATTTAAGGAAATTCTTTTCAAAATTGCTGCTACCTGCTACTAGCGCTTATCAACCTCTGCTCCTGCTGATCAGCAAAACGGCTGTCTAAGCACACCCACTTATCACTACTCGTCACCTCCCCACAACTTGTTGGAAATGCTGGTGAGGCAAGATGAGAAGCACCAGCCAATAAGCCAGGAAGAGTTGAGTGGTGCTGAGAAAGGAGTTGCACAGACGGGCGGGCAGACAGGCAGGAATGGCAGGGTTAATGCTTTCACTCGGCACGGTGATGTGCTGTTATGTCACCCAAGCAGAGAAAGCATTACCGTGTCTTTACGCCTGGCTGCACGACACAAAAAGAGACAGGCTAGGAGAGAGGAGAGGAGGGGAGGGGAAGAGAGGGTGGGGAGGAGTGGAGGACAGCCACGGATAAAAAGCATCATCAAAGAGGACGAGAAGACGTGGAGACAAAAGCAGGTGCAGGTTGAAGAGGAGTTGAAGAGGAAGTTCAGCAAAAGCTCCTAAATTAGAAAAAAGAATAAATAAATAAATAAATGGCTGTAAAATGAGAAATAGGAAGCAACTTAATTCTCCCCAGCATGGATGATGTTAATTCCTTGAGGCAGAAAATGCAGAGGAAAACAAATGACAGCCAGCTAGCTAAGCAAGCCCTGCAAACCTGAGTAAGCCACATAGTCACACACTAATGAGCAGCTGCAGACACAGCACAGCTTCACCGAGGAGCTCTCTGCCTTGGCGCTCTGCAGCACAACAGTGACCTTTACCCATGAATCAAAAGGTTTAAATGAAAATCGAGACAATCTGGCCTGAATGCTCGGCGACATCCAGACACGACAGCTGGCTGCACTATCTGAGTCAAACTACATAAAAAACATCCCAACTCACCTCCACGAACTGTTCCGGACAGACCCCAACTTTTCCCCCCAGCTCGGCTTCAATCCATTTCTCATCCACCCGCCTGTTGACAGTTAGGATGTCTCCCTGTTCATCAGAAAGAAGAAACAGATTTACAGAAGACAACGATGGAGCAGGACTTGAGTGATGTGGAGTTATGTCTAACCCTGGAGACTGAGCACTAAGAGCCGAAGTTTCTGCTTTGGCGTGTGACATCAGCTCCGTTTGTGGCTGCAGGCCCTCAGCTTTCTACACCCAGTTTAAAAGAACACACACACACATTTGACCACCTGCATTAAAAAGAAAGGCAAGCTGAAGCGTGCTTTAATGGACAAGAACTGAGGCCCTTATGTAACTACATCAGAAATCCTTCAGGGTGAATAACAACCACAGCAGCAGAGGTTGGTAACCTCAGCTCCACAAGTCTGTTTTCGCTCTCTGGAAACAGTCAAGTGAACAAAAAAGTGACGAACATTATGTAATACCAGGACAAATGGGAATTTTCTGTGCCGCACATGATCAGAAAATATGACAAAGTTTTGTCAAAGTGTGCCATTTGACCCAAGATGAGTTAAGATGTCAAGGACATTGAGTGTATAGAAAGGCTTTTTTATTTCTCACACAAATCAGTGTGTTGAAATAAGCTGCCAGGGGTTTGGGCATTTACGATTAAAACGTAAGATAAGTTAGTCACCAGGAAAAAAATGCAAATGATAAAAACCTGAATAGTGACATTTTAGAAACAAAATCTCCACCGAGTGTTAGAGCACTCATATGATGAATTCTCTAAACTTTCAACGACCTAAAAAATTCAGTTGAAAAAACAGAACCATGAAGGGCTGATGCAGCCCTCTACTGTAGAGTCAGATTTGATTAAATACACTGAATTAATGAGCAAAAGCTACACAAACGAAAGAAGTGCTGTGATAAAAGACGAATGCAGATTAGTGATGCACTGATATGAAATTTTTGGGCCAATACCGATATCCGATATTAAGATCACGTTTATGGCCGATAACCGATATTTGCCGATACCGATATACTGACATTAATGCTTCTAAAATAAGCAGATTTTGTATAGAATGAAAATTATTAAAGCTGAATTTGCATTATTATGTACACACAACACACACATTTACGCTTCTGAGATGATTTCATTCACTGTTCACATGACTAAACAATTACACATCACCCCCCTCACCCTCTGAAACAGGCAAACAAATGGAGACGAGATGGAAAAAATATTGGTTGTTAATAATGGCCCGGTTTTATTTATCGAACAGATATGTTAAAAATGACAAACATTGGCCGATACAGATGCCGATATATTGTCCATCCCTAATGCAGATCCTTATGATGTTATAACTGTTGGGTGGATTGTTTCAGAGTAATCACAGATCTGTGGGCTTCTCCTGAAAATCTGTCTTTAACATGCAATCTTTAAATCCTCCATGGATTTAAACGTCTCCTCCCTGACATTAAGCATCATCTGTGGAGATGATTTCATAAAAACTCCCACTAAGAGTCTCCCAGAGTGAAAACAAAAGCTGAAAGGCTGATTGCTAAAAGTGTTTTTACAAGCTGTGATAATCAGACAGTGGATGACACTACGTTCTCACTTGACAGGAAGCCCAAACTTTGTGAAACTGTAAAAAGACGAAAAACTTAATTTTATTTAAATATTAAAGACCAAGTTCACTCGTCAACACATTTGCAAAGGTCGTAAGTGTAAATAGTTGATCGCTGTGGGAAAAATGCTCTGGTGCTCCTGTTTCAGGAAGAAGACGTTAGTCAGAGCAGGGGAGGGGCAGCAGACGGCAGGATTTGGAGTCTAATTTCCTGATATTCGGACATCTCGCTTCTGATTGGCTAACAGCAGCACGACTCTACCCCTGACTCAATTTGCTTATCCAAATTGATTTTTATCTCAACAGTATGAGTGTCTGCCGTGTGGTGAGGTTGCTAATGCTAATGGTTAGCTTCTACTTGTACAGATGCTCTAGGAAGGTCCTGCCTTTCTCACATCCTATTGGCTATTTCATTTAGAAGCTAACTGTTTTCCCCTGCTAAGGACAGGCTGTCCTACCACCAACAGAACAGCTGTTTTGGGAAGTTTTGTGTAAAAAAAAGTGAACTTAGCACTATAATAACCATTATGTCCTGTTTCTTTATCAAAGAAACTTTAAAATGTAAAATGTGAACTTGTAAAAAATCTTTTCATTTATCACACTGGTAGATTGACTTTATTTATATCTGTTGGCTCTCAAGCAATGAGGTTATATTATTAAAGCAGTGCAAATAGGCTAAACATGTGTGCCTGTGTACCTGTTAGTACAGCTCAAGAGGAAAATTTCAGAGGTCAGTATTCTGCCCAAGGCCTTTTAACACATGACCTTCTGGAAACAAACCAACCAGCTGATCAGTGGTCATGCACTGGGCTCCATGGTTGAAAGCCCAGCCACCAGGCGCTCACCAACATGCCCCAACTCCAGGCCGGGCTCCAGTGAGGGGCCCCAGTGACCCCGGGAAGGGGATCTTCTTTCATAGTGGCCTATTTAGTATAATTTGGCTAATGTTAGCGTTAGCTTGTTGTTAGTGCTAGCTACAGCAGGATGCTGAAGGGTTGCTCATGATGGTTGTAATTCCACTTTCAACCAGTAGGACAGAAAATCTGGAAACCTTTTATGTGTTTTCTGACAGTTTAGCATGTGCATTTGTTTACAAGAAAACTATTTAGCTTAGCACAGCGGCCACTTTTCTGCTTACTCCAGTTGTTTCTCTGTCTGATTCAGTTTTTGAATTACCTATGTTTAGCAGCCAAAAAAAAGCCAGTTGTAGGAGAGCCCCTCGAGCCGATCAAGGCAAAAAAGGCAGGACCTTCCTTAGAACATCTTAGCTAATTCACCTTCTAGACGCTAAATCAACAACAGCCTTCCCTGACACGTGCCAAGTTGGGTGAGTCCATGAATACCAATTTTTAGTGTTACGTGTAATTGACTGGTTTTTCTATTCCGAGCGTTTTCCTGTTTATTTTCCATCGGCAGCTAAAACAGGAAATAGGGGTGGTAGACTATTTTCCCTTTTGGCTAGCATGTTAAACTCAGAGTGACCGACCATATTTCAAAAGTAACAAGTAAAAAACTGTTTCTTGGTGAATCTGGTCTTTAAAGATAAATGCTAGCCTAGCACTCCCACATCTTTTACATCACGGCTGATTTAAATGATCAACAAAAATATAACCACAATAAACCAAGAACACACACACACACACACGTACACACACTCACGCACACACACACACCGCTATGTTAAATCTATGACAGACCTTTTGGAAGCCAAGACAGTATTTGCTGTCCTCCAGATTCATCTCGGCTGGGTTAAAGTCACACAGCGCTTTGCAAAGAGGTGGCACTTGGGCCTGCTGGAGGGGCTGCAGCTGAGGCGTCTGGCTGGCGGCCTGCAGAGCACTAACATATCCTCCACCGCTCTCAGCCAGGTCCTCATAGTGCCAGCTGTCATCCAGTTTGAGGTTCCGGCTGACGGTATTAGTAGGTGCGAAAACTGGCTCTCCTGACGAATCGGCTCGCTGGTTTGAGGCTTTCAAATAAACCTGACGGACAAAAATGAGTCTTGAAGCATCAACTGGATCCTATTTACCATGAAATTTGTCATTTTGATTTGAAAAATGTTATTCTACTTTCAACATCATAAAAAATGTGTTTCTCTGTCAGCCTAACTTGTTTAATAAAAACTGACGATTGTTTTTATGTCAAATTTAGCACATATTTAATATTTTGTGTCACATTTTGAGTTGATTGAGACTTCAAAACCAAAAGCTTCTCTCTGTAACTATTTTAGGATTAGTGTTTAATTTTTCTCAGAGATAGCAGACATGTCTGCCCAGCAGTAGTCAGCGTTATTCAATTCAGTTCAATTCAGTTGAATTCAAAAATACTTTATTAATCCCAGAGGGAAATTGACTGCAGCACAAAACGTACCAGCAATTTGGTGCATTTTTCATAAACAAGTGACAATGCATCTGGAAATTCAGTGAGTCTAAATCCTGTTATTAACTTGATATTACTAACTAATATGTTTTTCTCTTAATTGGTTAAAGAGTAACATCTGCGTATAACCACGTGTGATCCTCTACTGGACAAACCAGATCAACTTTTTCATGACAAGCACCAAAACTGTCAGTTTAAAGGATCTATAGGCCAAATAACGTGACTTCATTCATTCCAGCTCAGTGGCCTGGTGGTATGAGTGTCTGCCCTGAGACTGGGAGATTGTGGGTTCAAATCCATGGTTGGGTCATACAAGACTTTAAAAATGGGACCCAATGCCTCCCCACTTGACACTCACCATTAGGAAGTTGGATTGAGGAGTTAAATCACCAAGTGGTTCCCGAGCACAGCCGTGTCTGCAGCTCACCGCTCCCCCAGGGGATGGGTCAAATGCAGAGAACACATTTCACCACACATCAGTGTGTGTGACGACTAATGGAACTTCAATCTTCAATTTAAAAAAAGGCCAAATGTAATATTTTGTAACTTTTGTAAACGTCAAAAAATAGGCATCATGTGAAAATGTCACCACTCCACAAATGCAATTAGGGGCTGCACAAAGTCACTAGGAAGGCCACATTCAGAGCTAAAGTGTATGAGCGGAACCAGGTATGATGAGCTACTAACAATGACCGGACTCTTCTTTTAGGCTTTTATTTGTTTGGTCTGACTTTTAATATTTACGTTTGTTTCTTTGAAGTAAAAAATGATTGTGTGTGTGTGTGTGTGTTTTAGTTGTTTTTAGTCTGAATCTCTGTGCGCATTCATCTGTGAGCACCTTTGGTCCTCGTGTGCAGCCTGTATTTACAGATGTATCGGCTCAGAGCGCTCCTGTGTTTGAGGAGAGGGCTCAGAGGGGTTGGAATCTGGGTTAATGGTGGGTTTCCATGTGGGACACAAATCCTGACACCATCTAGTCAGGTATGAGAAACCTCATAGATACAAGTCATTATTAAAACCAGTAATCTTTTTATAAAAGTAATTAACCAACTTTATTACTGAATAGTGTGACAGAGTTTATCCTCAAATCTAAAATGTGTCTGAATTGTAAAAAGAAATTACAATTAGAGATGCACATTTCTGGTATTGAGGGCTGACAAAACACATTTTTTTAAACGTTCTGATTGAAATTGTAATTCTGGAAGAACAAAAACCTGTTTTTACTCACTTGAATTTAGCGTAGGGAGGGCCAGTTTATGAACTGGGAAATTTGCTGTATTTTTGTATTGATGCCTGACATTCAAGGACTGTTAAAAAAATCAGATTTTTGAGTTTCAGTTTGGCCATTCCTCAGTAATCTATTCGGATCACCGGTGAGTGTTTTTGAAGCATCTCTGCTGCTTTTTTAAGTATGTTTTTTTAATCTGATTCTCATAGGAAAAAGACAAAGACATTTATAAAATGAAAAGCTTAGTTCTGAAAATTTTCAGCATTCATACAAGACAGTTGAGCTAAAAATGTGCAGGTACTCTTAATTACTAGCATGCCACGCCTTTAGGTTGCACAATGTAGTGCATGTTTTCACTACTGTAAACACTTTAATGCAAACCTCAGTTTAACTCCTCAGTTCTTAGAAAAAAATCTGTGAAAGCGGAATCAAACGCACCGTTACAGATACAGATGTTAGTTTAAAGTCAGGTAGAACACGTGCGTACAGGGTGTATGTGCTGACCTCACTGTGACCTGGCTCCTCTCTGTCATGACCCGCCCACAGCTCATCTTCCTCTATGGGTGAGGACCAGGCATAGCGGCCCCTCTGTGTGAATGTGTCAGGCCCTGAGAGGCTCTGGAGCCCCTCCAGCAGCCGCGCCAGCAGGAGGTTCTCAGGAAGGTCCTCCACCGACCTAACCAGGACAGGAAGACGACATACCGGGCAGAGCAACTGGGAGTGAACTTTTTCCTGCCACCTCCGCAGGCAAGACACACAGAAGGTGTGCTGGCAGGGCAGCACCTTGGCTAAGGAGTCCAGCTGCTTCAGACACAGGGGACACTTCAACAAGGTGGCCAGAGCCAGCTCCTCAATTTTAGAAGGACTACCTGTCTGTGAGAAGACATCTCCCACATCTGAGATACTGCAATCCACCATGCTGCAGTGAGAGAGAGATGGAGAGAGAGAGAGAGAGAGAGAGAGAGTAAATCAGTGGTAATAAAGGAGTTATAAGTGCTTATTATAACACTGACCAAACTCATTTTCTATATTTATACATTATCTGATTTGAAGCGTTTAAAACAGTAAAAATACTTTTAAAAACTTATTTTGTGTTTTGTTTGTTTACAACTCAGGCTTCTTCTCGGCTCACCTGGCTGCACAGGTGCGTCAACAACAGCGCATTTCCGCAGATATTAGCACATTCACCGAACAAACCACGTCATAACACCATAAAACGCTCACACAGTCTGCGGCCTGGTGGAGTATAACCCATAAACTCAGATTTTAGAAAATGCGCGAGTTCATCGTTTTTGTCGCCATGTATTAGGACTCCCGAGGAGGCGGCGCGGCTCGCGGAAGGGGCGCGCGAGCTCTTCCATTTACGCCAACGTGACTCGTCTCGTGCCGAAACCTACCTGTTGACATGAAGGGATCCAAATCCTCACCTGTGGAGCTTCTGCTGCAGCTAAACTGGTAGAAAAGGGTACGGGAACACAGTCCGGCTCATTCTTCGGGAACTGGGTCGGATTTCAGTCATGACGAACTGGTTTTAACCCTTCAGCACCTCTTCAGCCGAACAACAACATTTACCAGGAAAAGTGTTTCCTGTTTCGCTGTTCTGGGTGCATCTGGCCAGCATCATCACTCAGGAATTTAGAAGTGAAGGATTTGTCTGCGGTACTTTAAAAGCATAAACATGTCATCATTTTGCTCAGACAATGTACATATTTTGATATTTTATACCTGGTTATGGATACATTTCTTTTATAAAAGTGAACGTGAAAAGAGGAAAAATCGTTTTCCGTTTAGACATAAATACAGCACGAGCGCTCCCTGCTGGTGCGTTCACGGCTCTGTTCTGCTGTTGTTTTCCCACCTCCTGCACAATTCCTAAATAATTCTAAAATCAAAACTCGTATAATTCACTTATGTATACCTTTTTATGAAAGCACTTTAGTCATCCAGGGTTGTTGTAGGAGCAGGCTGCAGCCATTACCCATCAGTTCTAATTTGTTTTCTGGATATTTTTTTATTCCAAATCTCAAAATTTCCAGACTTGCATCTTAAGGGTAAATAATTTATTGGTGCACCGAAGGTTCAGAACATCAGTTTGAATTTTTCAAACAAACATGAATCTTTCATGTCTTTCTTCACGTCAGCAGAACTGGGGGAATTCTAAAAATGTGCACACGGCTTTTACAGCGACTCTGAGAGCAACAGCAATGACTTATTTAGACATTCGCATCAAGCCTCTCTCCGTGAATCTGCTTTAGAGCCAAGGCAAGACTTGATTTGAACTTTTAAAACATGCTTTTCTTTCTTCACACTGAGACTTTCTGATGCCAGTAATGGTTTTATGTGCAGCTAATTGATTTTCTGTCTTTCTTTCAGAGATAAAGAGGAGGGAAAGTGGTTGTTGTGTAGTTTGGAGGAAGTCAGCACATTATCAGCTCCTCACAGCCCCACGGTCAGTTCGGTCTCCACCAAGAAGCCCTCTGTGCTCGCGTGTTGAGGAAGCATGTCTGATAGCTGTGATGCACAGTCTATAAGACGCAAAGGAAAGGGTCTCCCCGGGGGTACGCCTGAGCTAGCTGTACAGTCTTGAAATATCTCGTCTCTCCACAACTTTTTTGCATAGAAGGGTGTGTTCTTCTCCAGCTGTCATGTTTTATTTAATGGGCTGTCTTATTTAGGGAGCTGCAATTCCCCTGAATGGGATCCGCCTCAGCATCACCTCTACATCTCTGTTTTTTTGGGGGTGAGGACTCTGTCTTGTTGGATCATTTGACTTTTAGGTCTTGTTTCTGCAGTTTAATGTGAACACGGTGTCAGTCAAAACTCATAATCCTCCTGCAGTTCAGTGGGGATTAGTCACAATCCACTAATGTGGCAGCCGGTTGCATTAGGTGCGCCGAAGCAACTTAATTAACTTCCCTCTTTCTGAGAGCATTAATCCTCCACCTAAAAGTTAGGAGCTGTCATCGTCTGAGCAGTTCCCAGGTGACTCATCTTGCTTGTTTGTTTTTTTGTCACAAAGCCAAGGTAAGGTGGCACCATGAAGGTCAAATTCATAGTAATCTGGTCAAACTGGCTGAACTGGAACATCTGAAGATTCCTAGTGTGCATGTAAACACAGCATTGTGTTTTGCTGAGTCTCTTGCTGCATGGGAAAGTTGTGATGACAGCAGAGTTGTATGCTAATAGCTCAGTTTGCTGCCACCGTGGATCCACTGACTCAAAGCCTGAGAATTTCATTTAGGACTAGAATGTTCTTAGAGCACCAGGCAGTCTTCCACCATATGTCTTCTCTCCCCTTTTTCCTCAACACCTCTATAAAGCAGACTGACTGTTTTCCTCCCCACCCACAGTTAGTTCTGCCTGGCCCTCTTCTGCCTGCACATTGAATCTTGTGAATATTTTATATTTGATAAATAAATGAAACAACCTCTTTTCTTACTTCATGCTGGAGCTTATCATCTCAGCTCTGACTTTGTTCCAGTAGGAGTTCAGGCTGTGCTCAGGAACACTTTCATTTAATATTATTATTGTTTTTAAAAGCATCAAATGCATTTATTCTGCTAGCAGTTGCATATTTTTTTCTTCCTAAATGGTGCTAGAGCTATTATTTGAAGTTTTAAGATTTACTCTTGAATAAAATATTTTGTAGCAATAAGAATGTCAAAGAAAATCCCAGCATTTCTTCTAGAAATCTGAAGTTTTGTTGCATGGCTGACTGCAGAAGACAGCAGAGTGACATCCGAGTCCTTCGTGCCTTTAATGACCTACTTTGACGGCTCTGCCTGGCTGTCATCCCCCTATACATTACCAGGTACGGAAGCTATTTACAGATATCTTCCCTGTCGGGCTGCAGGCGCTGTGCATCAGTGGTCATGTGACCCATGTTTCTGCATGTGTGTAAAAGAAAACTCCGCCCCACTGAAAACACATAGCCCGAGTGAGGTGAGGTGAGGTGGAGTGCAGGCTGAAATTTAAGCTTCCTTTTTCTGTGGATTACCGTCTGCAGAGACAACACAGAAGTTTTCCTGTGTGCAAAAGCTTCAGCAGCTGTTTAAGCCTGAGATGAACTAAAAATAGGACACACACACCTCAGAGCCAGCTGTCGTTCACTGCCTTTGGGACAGCCTCTTCCCACTTGGTTTATTTTCTTCTTACTTCCTGTTTTATTCATTCCTGAATCAGACCTTTTGACCAGACCTGAAAGGGATTTACACAATAACACTTATGGAAAACCAGAGCCTCATAGCTCAGGTCTCATCCATCCTTGTTGGTCAAAAGCAGGTGTTCCAGTAATTAGACAGGTTCATGCTAAAATCCAAAGATTATAACATAGATGAGGTGCTGGGGTTGTGCTGGTTCAAGCTAAACTCTGTTAAAGCACATTACAGAAATGCTGAGAGGATTGAACAGAAGCCTTAGAGCTGACTTTTTTTAAGACTTTTTACATTTTAAAAAAGGATTTCAATGTTTTAAAATGATTATAGTTAAAGTTACTCTGAGCCACAGTGGAAGGCCCAAAGAGCCTGAGTTAACGTGGAACTGTGAAATAGTATTAAAACGTTTGCTGTTTAAGTTGAATTCATATAGACATGAAATTACTATTATTATTTATTTATTTATTATTATTATTATTATTATTATTATTATTAACTTATCAATCAAATCAAATCAAAGATACTTTATTAATCCCAGAGGGAAATTAGAGTTTCAGTACACACATTTCAGAGATCACACATACATGGGCAAGACACATGACAAGAATTGGTGACTGTGGTCATTCGCAACCCGAGTCGCGCTACCTTAATAGAGATAAGATGATTACATGAGGAATTGATTCGGGAGGAGGGAAAAAAACGGCACTTCACAGCTACCCTCCCACCAGGAGTGGGATCCTGTTTACCCCAGCGAGAGCAGCCATCTACGGCGCTCAGCCACTGTAGCCACAGGTGGGAGGGAGATCCCGGGAGAAGCGCAGAGCACATTGACTCCTGCAGGTTGATGACCTCGCCAGGCTGAAGTCCACCAATCTGAAGGTGGGTGGTGGTGGTGGTGGGGTTCACAGCATCTGTCTGCATTCCTTCGTGGGGGTTTGTTGCTAGCCTCTCAAGGCTGTCATGGCGTCCGATTCAGATAACAAGACTTTGTTTGGGTCAGGCTGAGATAATTTTCCCCTCTGCCTTCAGTCTTTAAACTGATCATTCCAGTCCTTCAGTGAAGCCAATTTGGGTTTTTAAACTTGGTCATACCGTCCGGTGACCCTCTCCGAGATGATATCCATTTTGCGCACTAATACCGGTATCGCAGCTAGAACATTGTCCAGCTTACGATTCACCTCGAGTAACGTCCCAGTCTGTGAGGTCTCCACACGGACGGTGCTTTCTGTGGGTGCGGGTCGCCCTCCAATTGCTCCCGTCTTCCCAAATTTCCAGAAAACCAGATATCCTCCCACTCCAATCAGGAGAAATCCAGTGATCATCAGGCCGAATATCCACACGTCTTCGACATCCTCAATAGACAGCTGGGAGAGGCATATGATCTTCCATTCCCTCCAGGAATCCAGCATATACCCCGCCGGGTGTGTCCCCTGTGGGCATATGGGAGCCCCCTGCTCCGTTCTCATGTTGAAAAAATCTTATCAATCGTGTTGAAAGACCAATTTATCAAATCCATGGTTAAAAATAGGGGTTTTCAGAAGAAATGCAGAGAAGCACTCTGTGGGCAGACAGAACAAAGAGCCTTGGGAAAAAAAGATAAGGGAGCAAAAAGAGAAGCGTCTGTACTCTGCGAGTGCGAGGAAGATATATGATATATATGTTACAGTGATGTTGAAAGGCAGGATAAAAACTTTCACTTATTTCTGTACTTCATTTTTGTTGCTTTGGAATTTTATGTTGTCCAACATTAAGTAGTGTCTGTCCCACACTAAGTAGTCTCTGTCCCACACTCAGTAGTCTCTGTCCCACACTAAGTAGTCTGTCTCACATTAAGTAGTCTTTGTCCCACACTAAGTAGTCTCTGTCCCACACTAAAGCCTGATTTATGCTTCTCCGTCTGCGTCAGTGTGGAGACACGCAACGCCATTATCTGTCCTTGCGTAGGGCTCCGACAGGCACGCAAGCTGCGTGCTCTGTTCAACCCAACGCTAGCCACTCCGCGTCTGGGTCACACAGTAACACCACATTCCATCTCCGCTACGCTTCAGCTCAGCCTTGAAACCTGACAAACTGCTGGTAAACAGTGCAGGAGCTGCCCATGCAATATTATGAAGGCAACATTACTGTGAGGTTATAATGTTTCACTTTTTACTGAAATGAGTCCATATTATAGGTAATTTACTTAATGCAGTAGTTTTTTTATTAAGTTCAACACATATTTTAATAAGATATAAATATGCTCCATCAAGAAGTGGCCCGCCAGTTGAAGTGCTTAAAAATAGCAAATGAAACATGTATTTGAGTGGCATAAGTGAATAATCACTTTGAATAAAAATAATGTTCACGTAAATCATCACTAGTAGGTGATGCTGGAGATTCTTGAAAACTCACCTCAAAAGGGCTTGATAGGCGCTGTAACGCCGTAATCCTGAGGTGCTCAACAGAAATGATTTAAGGGAGAAATCAGAAGAAAACAAGAGGAGCAATGCTCTCTTTGTAGGCGCGTTGGTGGGCTGAACAACGTGGTTGTTTCAGATGAAGAAAGTAAGATCAGTTCATCCTGCAGATTCTGGTGCCGTTCACCAGCAAACATGAATCTTATTTTCAACGAGAGCCGAACCGAATTAAAGGCCCTTGCATATCGATCACCACTCAGTTATGAGCATTTCATTTTTAGGACGGGTCTTCACCATTTTGGTTCAGTTTTGAAGATCGTGTTATGCAAAATATTTTGCTAAGTCACAAGATCTCATGCAAACTGTTAACACTTGAAGTTTGAGTTGTGAATAATTCTCAACCATCACCACCAGAAACTACAGGTCAGTAGGGTTAATTTGACTGTAATGTGACCATTTTTGTAATTTTCCACTGTTGATTAGCGATTGCAGCCATCTTGCATAACTTCAAACATTAACCCGTTGTACAAGCAGTGATTGTTTTCTGAAAGTTTAATTAAAATCCGTCCTTTTGTTGACGGTGTTTTTAACAAACAAACAGACAAGATTCAGCTGACAGCTACAAGGATGCAGACACAAACAAACCCGGTTTCTGGGCTCCATGCAGGCATGGTTTTCAGGTGGATATAATTATGTTTTCTATGCAGGCAAGTTTTGGCCATTTTTATTTTTCAGCAGCAGAAACACCTGCAGTCCATTTGGTCGGTCATGAGAAAAACACTCTCCCTGAGCCAGAAAGGATCAGTCATTTCCATCTTTTCTCACATGCTTTATCCATCTAAGTGGAGTACCTTTCCATTAACTTTTTGTCATGTTTATGTTTATGTTTATTCATTTATTAGACGCTTTTATCCAAAGCGACTTACAATTTATAACCTATAGGGCATGTTGTGATCTGTGGGGGAAACCGGAGTACCCGGAGGAAACCCACGCATGCATGGGGAGAACACACAACTCCACGCAGAAAGGCCGCAGCAGAGTTTCGAACCTGCAACCTTCGCGCTGCGAGGCAACAGTGCTAACCACTGCGCCACCATGCAGCCATTGAATGCACTGCTTCAGACCGTACATCGGTAACACAGCATCTATAAGAATTATCATCCTGTGCAGATTTTTCTAAATCTCCATCATTCTGTGTTGCTAAATAAATCAACTTGAAATCTATGCAAAAATGTGCAAAACAGGATCTTTAATATTTTCTTTTTGGGGGGAAATCAGTTTCAGTCAGGATCTTACTGAAATGTTTACTCTGAGTCCAGCTTTTAGGCATCACTGTATTTATTTCACCCTGACTTCTCCCATCTGTCAGCTGGTTAATGCTGAGAAAATGTGCTTAAGAATAGTTTTCAAGGTAGCATCTGGTGGCACTTGGTAAACCGCTGACCTGCTCATCTCTTCGCAGAGGTCCACCTGCACTAGTACTGAATGCAGATCTAATTTCTAGGACTACCTTATATGCCTTGATGTGCATTTTGCTGTATAATATTGCTGACTGAGTAGTGTCTACTGAAAACTGCACTCCCAAGCTGTTTGGGGAAACTTGTGGGTTTTACATTTCAACCTGAACAAATGGCTTCAGGCTGAGACTCAGTAAAGAAGCTGGAAAATACTTAGAGAAGAAATAATGCACTGATGGATTTTGTTGCACAAAAAACAAAGAGCAGAACACGGGCAGCTTCATCCTTTAAGTAGAGGGACACACTAAAAGGCTTTTTCATTTGGACTGTGCAGAAGTGAAGCAATAGAACAGCCACAGACGTTGCTCTTTTCCATTAACGACAAAAAATCATGCAGGTTTGTGAGCATGCATGCACTCCTATAAAAAAACCGAGGACTTTGTTTATCATCGCCAAAGCTTCTGCAAACGGGGAAATTCTCTTTTGCAAAGTAAACGTGCTACCATGATTATTATGGCCCGCCGTCTGTGTGCAGATGATGAAAGTAATTCACATCTGAAATGACTGGCTGAGTTTCTTTCACTCATCTGCTTTGGAACAAACTCCCTCAATCGCATCCTTTGATGTGCTTTTGTGTGTGTCTAATTCCCATTCAGTGGGCAGATACACATGTCACACAGTTTGCTTGGAATCGGTTCTGGAAAAGACTCACAGCATTCGAAATAGGTTACACAACCTGCTCCTTTCTCTTTCTGTGGGCTCATCATTATTCATGTGCTTTTTTGTTGCGACGTGCTCACATTCGATCACTTTGTTTGGTGAAATTACCAATCGGACCAAGCAGTCGTGCAACGATGGGCAAAACGGGTGCCGCCCACTCTCACGACCTTTTTTTTTTTATAAATGGACTCTCTTACGTCAGAAATGAAAAGTGTGTCAGCGGTGATTAAGGTGACACCGAATCCCATCTAGAAACCAGATCACCGCTCCTGTTAAACCATGGATGTAATTTGTATGGAGCACAAAACCGAGAAATGTCACCAGTCCCCTGGAGGGGTTGAAGCTTTTGCTCAAGGCTTTGTCTCTCTCTCTCTCTCTCTCTCTCACACACACACACACACACACACACACACACACACACACACACACACACACACACACACACACACACACACACACACACACACACACACAGAGAGCACCAGATGAACTCAGTTATGACATGCTGACTTTCTCTCAGTTCGTTTTTCACCAGGTTTTAGCAACAATTCAGAATAATCTATCTCAAAACTGAATCGTGCAATTCTAAACACCCCGAATGTGTTATCCCCCCCCCCCCACACACACACACACACACACACACACACACACACACACACACACACACACACACAGAGAGAGCACCAGATGAACTCAGTTATGTCATGCTGACTTTCTCTCAGTTCGTTTTTCACCAGGTTTTAGCAACAATTCAGAATAATCTATCTCAAAACTGAATCGTGCAATTCTAAACACCCCGAATGTGTTATCCCCCCCCCACACACACATACACACACCAAAACACACCCAAATCACTGAATCACTGTGTCAACATGACAGTTTATTTATAATTAGGTATAAAATCTGCAATTTTCAAAACTTACTAATTTATCTGTTAAAAGTGAAATAGTCAAAGACAATTTTTTATAGCTGCACATTTTTACATATATGACAATAAAATCTGCAACTTTTATCATTCATTTACAAAGCTGAACATTTCCAACAATAAAACGTCGATTTCTTCTTCAGTTTCATTCAGGAGCAATCCTGAACCTTATCTTCATTTTCCATTTTTGGTTCTTTTTTAAACACAGATAAGGTTTTTCTTTACCTTGCTGATGTTTCATTTTTGGCTGCAAACATCCTCAGAGCTGACGCTGATGATGGCGTCACTTCCTATTCTGTTTATCCGCGGGCAGCAGAGGACGTTGTCGCCCTCTGCTGCCCGCTCTCCCCTCTCCGATGATGCAGTCCCATGCACGATCCAATGTGTAAACCTCATCCACATATCCTTATCCCTATAGCTTCCTTTATCCATCTTTTATATTTCTGGTTTTCAGTGTTTATGATCCCTGTGTTGTCCCAGTCCATTATATGGTTTTCTCTTGTGCAGTGATGTGTTACGGTCAATTTCTTTATTGTACTTTCTGCTTCTTGTTTTGCTGCTCTTGTGTGTCTTCGACTTGTAGAGAGTGGGCAGCAGAGGGTGACAACGTCCTCTGCTGCCCGCGGATAAACGGAATAGGAAGTGACGCCATCATCAGCGTCAGCTCTGAGGATGTTTGCAGCCGCAAATGAAACGTTAGTAAGGTAAAGAAAAATCTGATCTGTGTTTAAAAAAGAACCAAAAATGGAATTTGAAGACAAACACAAAAATAACTTACAAAAGATGTTTAAAGAAAAATACAGACAAGGAACAAAGGACTTCCGCCGTTTGGAACATTTACATCAAAAACGCGCACGTCTTAGGAACCACCTTTGTTTCAATTTAAGATGCCGGGACAAAAACATCACACCAACAAGCCTACAGCTGAAAACACCGATCCGGACCAAGACAGCACAGAACATAATGGAAAGAGCACAGAGAGCACTGCTCAAAGAAAGGATAAGAAATGTCGCAACCAAACAGAAGCAAGTGGAAAATGAACTGGAAAGAAGACACCTGGACTTAAAAAGGAATTACAAACTTGATGAAAAAACTGAGGAACCAATTAAAGGACACATGATGGAACAACAGGGGGGAAAAATCACAAAAGTAAAAGAAAGACACATAAAGAAATTAAACAAACTCATCAACAAGAAAAAGAGAAAAGAAATACAAGATAACACCACACAAAGCTCATGGGTATGTAACATTTCACAATACGAACTAACAGAAGCAGAAGAAAACCTATTAAAAAGGTCTAAACTTTGCAGTCACGCCAAAAGAAATACCATATGATGGATTTATTGTAGCAACAGAACTAGAACAGATCACAGATGAGGGAAAGAAAGCAGAACTTAGAAATAGCGTTGTTGGGATATTAAAAAACAGCCAAATTCAACACAGCAATATTACAAAAGAACAATCAGCCATGACAGCATTATCCAAAAATGAACAGATAATTATTCCACCGGCAGACAAAGGACGAACTAGTTATGGACAAAGAAAAATATAAACAACAGATGAACCAGATGCTAGAAGACAAAAATACATACAAAATACTTTAAAAAGACCCAACAGAAAACATTAACAAAAACATGAAAAAATTACTGAAGCCACTACAAGAAAAAGGCAAAATAACAGAAAATATGTACAAACACTGGATTCCTACAGCAAACATAACACCAAGAATCTATGGAACGCCAAAAATACACAAACAAAACACCCCACTTAGACCAATGTAGACAGCATAGGTACACCAGCATACAACATGGCAAAAGAAATCAGCAAAATCATCAGCCCGTTATTAGGAAATACAGACCAACACTGCAAAAATAGTATAGAACTGGCAAAAGAACTAAAGGAGATTACAATAGAAGATAAGAACATATTCATCTCACATGACGTCACATCCCTGTTCACAAAAACACCAACCCAAAAAACCATAGACATAGTAGTTAACAGAATCAGACAGGACAAGACTTTACACAAAAGAACAAACCTCACAGCAGAGGACATAGCACAACTGATAGCACTGGTAGCTAACTCCACTTACTTCACATACGACAACACAATATACAAACAACTGGAAGGCTTCGCCATGGGTAACCCGTTATCACCCACCCTGTGCGAGTTTTTCATGGAAGACCTAGAGCAAAAAGCCATAGCCACTGCCCCCCCAAACTGCAAAATAAAACTATGGAAACGCTTCGTAGATGACATACTGGAAATCATACCAAAAGGACAAACAGAAACACTAACACACCACTTGAATAACATGACGACACAAGCAGCATAAAGTTCACTTATGAGTCAGAAACAGATGGCAGTATAGCATTTATGGACATGAAAATAATCAGGCAGACCGACGGGACCCTAAACATAAACACATACAGGAAACCAACACACACAGACCAATATCTATTATGGACATCAGAACACCCCACCTTACACAAAATGTCAGTAATCAGAACATTATATCACCGAGCAAACATGATAAAAGAAGAAAGAGACCGTAAACAAGAGGACAAACACATACAACACGCTTTAAAGACCTGCGGATACCCGACATGGGCAACAAACAAAGAAAAACAATAAACAACAACAGAAAGAAAAAAAACAACCAAAGCAAAGAACCAGAAACCCAGAAAGACAAGAACCAAAACCAGTGATAACCTCACCATACATCAAAGGTATAACAGAAAAAATAAGAGCAACAATGAAAAAACACAACATAAACACACCAACAAAACCATACACAACAGTTAGAAACAGACTAGTGCACCCAAAAGACAAGATACCAGCTGGACTTAAATGTGGAGTCGTTTACGAAATCCCATGCTAACTCTGCAATAAAACATACATAGGAGAAACCGGACGCCAACTCAACACACGAACAATAGAACATAGAAAGGAGTGTGAGAAAGAAACAAGTCGAAAACACACAAGAGCAGCAAAACAAGAAGCAGAAAGTACAATAAAGAAATGGGCCGTAACAGATCACTGCACAAGAGAAAACCATATAATGGACTGGGACAACACAAGGATCATAAACACCGAACAACAAAAATACAAAAGATGGATAAAGGAAGCTACAGAGATAAGGACAAGTGCATGTGGGACTATGAACAGAGACAATGGGGTCTATACATTGGATCGTACATGGGACTGCATCATCGGAGAGGGGAGAGCGGGCAGCAGAGGGCGACAACGTCCTCTGCTGCCCGCAGATAAACGGAGTAGGAAGTGACGCCACCATCAGCGTCAGCTCTGAGGAAGTCTGCAGCCGTAAACAAAACGTCAGCAAGGTAAAGAAAAACCTTATCTGTGTTTAAAAAAGAACCAAAAATGGAATTTGAAGACAAACACAGCAAGAACTTACAAAAGATCTTATCTTCATTTATTTGTACATGAAATAAAATATGATATTTTTACAGTTTCAAACTGTTTAACCTTCCTGTTTAGTTCAAATCTGACAATTTAAAGTTTTCTTTCTGGAAAAAATACTGGTTGTTTTATCTGATATGCACGAATCTATGGGAATTCAATGGACACACACACACACATAACTTCCCTTTTTAGACCTACTTGAAACTGCTTCCTTGAACTGATAGCTTGATGACAAACCTGATGAACAACCACTAGACATGAGAGGCAGTAAAGATCCAAGAGATGAATAACAATCTTAAGACGATGCTGTTGACACCACATACAGACCAACATCTGGAACACAGAATATCAGTTAACTTGCTTTTGTCTGATTTCTGTCCAGCAATCAGAGCGTTGTAGGTTCGATCACGGCTCCTGGCAGAGAATACTGCTTTTGTGTCCTTGAGCAATACACTTCACCCACCTTGCCTGCTGGTGGTGGTCAAAGGGACCAGTGGCACCTGTGTTCAGCAGCCTCGCCTCTGTCAGTGCGCCCCAGGGCAGCTGTAGCTACAATAGTGGCTCATCACCACCGGTGTGTGTGTGTGGGTGAATGACTGATTGTGTTGTAAAGTGCCTTTGGGGGTTCTAAGACTCTAGATGGTGCTACATCAAATACAGACCATTTATCATTTTGGGTCTTTGCATCACTGATAAAATAAGTCTAAATAAGAATAATATCATGTTTTTCTGTGTCAAGCTTCATATAAATCTCTCCCTGACAATATTCACACGTAGTAATCTGTGATGAATACTACATGTTAAACACCACATTGTTGTATCTTTAATATAATAAATCACAATGTAACCATAGACACATTCCTTGGTGTGTGTGTGTGTGTGTGTGTGTGTGTGTGTGTGCGCGCGCGTGCGTGCGTGTGTGTGTGTGTGTGTGTGTGCGTGCGTGCGTGTGTGTGTGTGTGTGTGTGTGTGTGTGTGTGTGTGTGTGTGTGTGTGTGTCTGCTCTGTCTTCTCGATCCCCAGTGAGTCGTGGCGGATGGCTGCTTATACTGAGCTAGAATCCTCTGGAGGTTTTTTCCTGTTAAAAGGGAGTTTTCCTCTCCACTGTCGCTTGGATTCGACTTGGAATCCAAGATGGCAGCACCTCCTTTGTATGTGAAATGTTTGTCTGAGTTAACCAGTTTTTAAAGACTTTTTATCCTATATATTTTAACAAGATTTTATAGCAGCCAAAAGACTTAAGTCTCTCTGAAGCAAACTGGCTGGGCTAGAACAAGCTTTTAGCCTTCTATCTGACTGAAATTGGAACCAATTACACTCTCATAGAGCAAACTGGTTTGAGTTTGGGTTACCACACCCATCTGGAACTCCGGGCCTGTGCCTGCCATCTCCTTCCGAAGGTGACCAGCTTAGGTCAGCTGTGTTCACCTGGAGTAAACCCACTCAAGCCAGGGCCTGCTACATCCTTCTGAAGCTTACAGGTCTGTACCTGCTTCACTCATCTGGAACCACACAGCATGAACCTTCAGACATCCAACTGGAGTTATCGGGCCTAAGCCTGCTGTGTTCTCCTGGGGTGGATCAGCTTGGGTTTGCTGTTTGCTGTTGGAGCGAGTCAACACGAGCCTTGGATTCTTACATCTCCTGGAGCAAATCGAACCGAGCCTGGGCCTGCTACATCATCTGGGAGCTAACCAGTCTGAGCCCAGGCTAGCTGTGTTTACTTAGAGCAAACCAGCTCTAGGATTGCACCTTGTGTATTTTGCCACACTTGCGCCCCACGGAGGTCAGTACTATTCAACACTGTCAAGAGTTAAACAAGGTGGACAATGGCACTAATAGTTACTCTTGTAAGCCTACTGGTTTGCTGGGACTGTGGCCCAAGCAATTATCTCTGGACACATTACACTGGATCTTCTGACATTCACACAAATCTGAAAAACAATGGTAACACAGAAACTTACTCTATGACTTTCATGACTGAAAAATAATCACCAGTTCTACCCGAGCAGGAAATAAGTCTATCGCCAGTTCTGCCCAGAGATTTACCTAAGCTACAAAGTTGTATGGTTCTGTATGATCATTTTACTTGTTTATTTAATAGAGTCACTAGCATAGTTTCTAGGCAGCAAAAGACTGAATCAAAGGTAAATGTGAAACAAAGAATGCTGATTGTTTTACTCCTACTTCTGTCTGGGAATGTACAACCAAACCCAAGCCCTGAACCACAATGCGCTAAAACTCTTTCTGATTTTAAATCATTATCTGGTCTTAAATACATTCATTTAAATGTGTGCAGTTTACTAAATAAAATGGACAAGGTCAGAATCTGGGTAACCTCAACAGGGGCTGACATTGTTATAATATCAGAAACCTGGCTAACTAAATCTGTTACAAATGAAGACATTAATATAGATGGGTTTAATGTCTATCGCATGGACGGACCAAAAAAAGGTGGAGTAGCAATCTATGTTAAATCCGGATTTAATGCTTCTATAGTTCTATCACGATCTATTTGTAAACAAATGGAATCCTTGGCCTTGAGTGTAGAAATAGCAAAGTCATTTTCAAGCATAGTTGTTGGGTGCTACAGACCTCCTTCTGCCCCAAAAGAGGCACTACATACTTTAAAACAGTTGCTGTCTAAATTTTCTTAAACTGAACTACTTCTGGCAGGGGATTTCAACTGGGATTGGACAAAGGCAACTTCTGATTAGTTTAAAAGCTTCTGTGATTCTAATAATTTTACCCAATTAGTTACCAGCCTACTAGACCGAACCTTAGATATCCAGAAAAGTCAAGTTTAATTGATTTGATTTTAACAAATGTGGCACACAAGTTTACTTCAGTTGGCGTCTTTTGTAATGATCTTAGCGATCATTGTGTTGTTGCAGTATGTAAGGATGTCAAGATACCAAAATGTAAGCCACGTATAATTTGTAAGAGGAATCTTAAACATTTTAATGAACAAGCTTTTCATCATGATTTATCAGCAGTTAAATGGGGAGATATTATTGCTAGATGTGGAGCTGGCTTGGACTTTTTTTAGAGAAAGTTTTATGCAAATTGTAAATCGACATTCTCCACTAAAAAAATGTAGCATTAAGGGCCGTGAAAATCCTTGGTTTTCACCAGAATTGGCAAACATGATACATGAACGAAATAGTGCTTGGGACAAGACAAGAACAACAGAGTTGACTACTGACTGGTCTGTTTTCAGGCAGCTGAGAAATAAATGTACTTCCCTGATCAAAAAGGCTAAATCTGAATATTTTCTATCAGTCACCACAGAAAATCTTAAAGATCCTCAGAGATTCTGTAAATTGATCAAGTCTTTTGCTGTGGAAAAGATCTCTCAGGCTCTTCCTACATTTGTTCTTAGAGATTCCGTTCCAGTTTATAACAGACTCGAAATCTTAAATTGTTTTAATGAACATTTTCTTTCGGTGGGTTCCCTGTTTAATTTGGTAGGAACCCCTTTGATAAAATCTGGCATAATACCCCCAAATTTTTCTGGAGCTCCTTTTAACTTTAAACCTTTTACAGTGCATGAAGTTCATAAAGCTTTAAAAAGCATAGATCACAGAAAGCCACCTGGACCTGATTTTATAGAACCTTATGTTTTAAAGATAGCAGCGGATTATGTGGCAGAGCCACTTTCAATTCTTTTTAATCTTTCAATTAACTCCAAAGAAATTCCATCACAGTGGAAGTCAGCATATGTTTTAACATTATTAAAAGGCGATACAGCAGTTTTGACAAATTATAGGCCAATATCAAATTTAAGCGTGCTTTCCAAGATAATGGAGTCACTTGTCAGTGTGCAGCTAAAAGAGTTTTTGTCTATTAATGACATCCTCTCGAAATGTCAATCGGGTTTTAAAAAAGGGTACAGCACTACTACAGCTGTTATGAAGGTGGTAAATGATATTATAGTAGCACTTGATAGGAAACAGTTTTGTGCCTCACTGTTCATAGACCTGTCTAAAGTTTTTGATACCGTTGACCATGCTATTTTAATAAACAGAGTACTAAGCCTTGGGTTGTCAGAACACTCAGTAGCATGGTTCTCAAATTACCTGACTAACAGGACGCAGTGTGTTAAATGCGAGGATCTTTGCTCTGATTTTGGGGTTGTCCAGAGGGGGGTGCCCCAGGGCTCAGTCCTGGGGCCCCTCCTATTTATCTTGTACATCAATGACTTGGGCCAAAATATTAAAGATGCTAATATCCATTTCTATGCAGATGATACGATCATTCATTGTTTTGGAACATCACTTTCTCAGGTTGTTGAATCCTTGCAGAAAGCATTTGACGTAGTCCAGCACTCATTGTATCAGCTAAAGCTAACCCTTAATGCTGAGAAGACTAAGTTGATGTTTTTTACAAATAGGCAAATACCGAATAGTGTTCCTAAACTAATCACATTGGAAGGGAAAGTCATAGAGATGGTCCATGAGTATAAGAACCTAGGAGTTTGGATAGATAACTCCCTTACCTTTGAATCTCATATAGATCAACTGGTGAAAAAATTAAATCTAAAGCTGGGTTTCTACTTCCGTAATAAGTCGTGTTTTTCTTTTGAAGGAAAAAAGCAACTTGTCACTACTACCTTTTTATCTGTACTAGATTATTGTGATCTTATATATATGAATGCTTCTTTAACTGTGCTACAAAAACTGGACTCTGTTTACCATGCGTCTCTGAGATTCATCACAAACTGTAGAGCCATAACATATCACTGTGAATTATATTCACGAGTGAAATGGCCTTCATTGGCAATAAGAAGACAAAATCATTGGTATGTTTTTATTTACAAGGCAGTGTTTGGATTGTTACCTCCTTATATTTGCACTTTAATCACACGAAAAAATGTTGATTCCTATTCTTTAAGGTCTAACGATCAGTTGCTACTTTCTAATCCTTTTGCTCGCACACAGTTAGGAAAGAAAGCCTTCGCCTGCTCTGCTCCTGCTTGGAACCAGCTGCAGAAAACCTGGAAAATGACTGAGCAGGTTTCACTAAATGCCCTCAAAACCAAACTGAAAGCTTCAGAGACTGCATTAGTAACTTGTAACTGCTTTTAATGATTGAGTGTTTTATCATTGTCATTATGCTGTAACTGTTTGTATTTTTTGCTGCCTCTTGGCCAGGACACCCTTGTAAAAGAGGTTCTTAACCTCAATGGGTCTCTATCCTGGTTAAATAAAGGTTAAATAAAAAATAAAATAAATGCTTGCTGACACTAGTCAGTGACTTAATGCAACTTGCTGGGAAACATTTTTTCTGACTGGCTTAGTGAACTGACCTGGATTGGAATGTTTATTATGTGAAGTGCCTTGAGACGACTCTTGTCGTGATTTGGCGCTATATAAATAAAATTGAATTGAGTTGAAGCTAATACATGGGTCTTATTTTTGGGGGTCAAACATGAGTTGATGTCAGTGAGGCCGTAAAACATAATTTGAGTCTAATTTTGTTTTATTAATTTAAAGAAATCAGTTTCAAATCCTTAGGAGATGATATCTATAGTATTCTGTATTAGATAAATAGGAGTGTAAAGTTTTGACCTGGAAGACAAAACTCATCATTGACACATAAACATGAAAATATTAATAATAAAGCATAAAATTCAGGGTTTTGTTGGAAGCAGTGCAATCCTTCAGGAAACCCTTTGTGATTATTGTCATGGTCTGCGTCTGCCACCTACTTTATGTGTCTCCTGATGTTTCTCCATCCTCTCTAGGTGCTCCTTTTGTGTCTTCTAGCACCCTCATGTGTCATGTCTGCATCTTCCTCATGTGTCTCCTGGTGTTCTCCATTTGCCCTCTAGCTTCCCCCCCCCCCCCAGACATCCCTTTCCCAGGTCCTGTGCTCTTTTGGCCCCCTCTTAGCTACGCCCCTGTTGTTTCATTCTATGGTGTTTTCCTTTAGTGTCAGCTTCCCCTTAGTATATTAGTCATGGTTCATGCTTTCTTGTCTTTTGTTTTTCTCTTAGGTAATTTTCCTTTGTTACAGCCTTTCAGTATTTAGTGTGTTTTTCCCACCAGTGTTTTCGTCCTCCTCCCTGATTTAGTCATTGCCTTCACCTGGTCCTCCTCCCACACCCCACACACCTGCAGCTCATCTCCCTCTCATCCTCCCTGTGTATTTAAGCCCTGTCTTGTCGGTCCATTGTTTGTTGTATTTCTGTCAGCGGTTGTTAGTGCTCTGTCTGAGCTTTGTCTCTTAGTCTTCATGCTCCTTGTGAGTTTTTTGGTCTCCTGGGGTTTTTTTTGTGCTCTAAGTGAGCTTTGGGTAAACTGTGCTCTGGACTTTTGGACTTTAGGCTTGCTGCCTGGATTAATTTTTGTTTCATCCATCAAATAAAAGGATTTTTACTTTACACCATCTCCTGCCTCATGTCATCCTGGGTAATCTGCATTTTGGGTTCTAAACATCCCCAAATCGTGACAGTTATCTGAAATGCATGGTTGTGTATGCCATTGATTTACTGTTATCCAGCTTTTTAGTACATTTATCCGCTGTAATCATCTGTTGTAATTCCAGAGAACATTTGTATCAGTGAAATTGTGTATATATAATCCTTGTCTCTGTTTCATTGAGAGGCTCTGATCCTGCTCAGCTAGTTCCTTTATCTAAAGTTAATCACAGATTAGATGTATTCAATATCCAGACTGTGGATTTATCTCACAGAAACACACAGACCAGCTCAGCGCCTTCGCCCTGCCTTTGAATGCACATGTCCGTGCCTCACTTTCACCTTCATTCCACTTTCTGAAACTTGACCTCCTTTCCAGATGTTGACTCACTTTCCAGATGTTGATGTTTCAGACAGGAAAAAGTGAAACAAGTGGTAGCCAGGGCTGTGGGACAGATTTAATCTCAAGCCTAATCCGTGGTTCGGCTGTCTGAGAAGCTTGCAGGTTAAAACCAGCAGTGTGAGCTCTCTCCCTTCCTGTGGGTGACAAAATCACAGCACACTTATATACACATCAGTCATTCTAGAAGCAGAGCTGCAATTTATAACCATAATCAAAATCAAAACAAATTACCCAGGCTCTCAGAATCTGCAGGATTATTTTTCAGTTGGTTGCCATGGCAATCAAGTTCATCCCGCAGTGGAGTTTCCAGAGTGTGGTGAAGGATTACATGGTGAAGTCAGACATCTGTGTCAAATCCCTCTCTAGCTCATTTCAGCCATTTGTCATGTACTTGGATGACAGATGACAGTCCGACACTTGCAGAGGAAGTCCGCGCTCCGCAGCTCCATGATGAGCTTCAGAAGCATGTTTATACCCCCCTCCCAGTCTATCATCCCACCACCCTGAGGTAATTCAGCCTTTGAGGTAAATACCATTTGTTTTGTGGCTTTTCTATGATGGCTGAATAATGGCCTGCACTATGTGGCTAAATGAGACTCTGAGGCTGGGATGGGAGTAATCTCGCCTTCCTTTTTGAGCCGTGACACGGGGCAATAGAGATTAATGAGGGTGCAAGGGTCTCAACCCTTTCACTGGTTCAAGAGAAAAAGCTCCTGCTCAGCTTTGTGATGTTTACACTTAAATCTGCCTGCTGAGGTTTTCTGCACACACGCATTTTCACAATCTTATCAAAAACAAAAATATTTTATCTTCCATCTCTTTTCTGTTGGTTCTGTAGAGAACTGGCACTTCAAAACTTATAAAATAAAAACATGTGGAGCCAAAACAGCCATCAAGACAAGACATGTCGTTTGCACATGAAAATGCAAATCCAATTTAAAAGAGATTAAAAAAAATAATTTAAATAACTGGATCAATAAATCCTGATTTATTATAGAAAATCAATTTATGACTTCATGCATCGTTGACACGTGTATTGGTATGGATGCCTAAACACAATGCATTTGCTTCTTATTTTAGCATTTTCGCATTTCGCCTCTGAAACGATCTGCCAGAGGACCTCAGGGCCGCAGAGAGCGTTCATGTTTTTAAGTCCAGGCTCAAGACCCATCTATTTAGGTTAGCTTTTCATCTCATTTATTATAGTTTTATTTCTTGTATACATGATTCTATTTTATTACTTGTTTTGCATGTTTTATATTATTATATTTTAGCACAGTATAATTATATTATTTTACTGTCTATATGATTTTATTCATCATTAATTTTCTTACCTTTGTCATTTATATTAGCGCTTTTATTTTCATAATTTTACACATTTTAATCCAGTGTTTTCCCTATAGGGGCCTTCTGCCCCAGGGGCGGTGGTCGACTGTTGCTGCCTGGGTGCTCTACAGGTAGTGTTTGAGTGGAGGTGGTGGTCTATGCTCTCCTCTGAGCGCCCTGACTTAGTTGCTGTGGAAGACCTGATGCTGCCAGGGCAGACGGCTCCTCTGATGGCGTTTCCTTGCCTTGCTTTACCTTACTTGGCTCATCTGGACTCAGCCGAATATGTAACGGGCGTAATTTGAGGACCCTTGAGGACACCAAACACAGCAAGACATTTTTAACAGTCTCTATTAGCCAGAAGCTATTAGGAGGCGTTACCAGAGAAAACTCAGGTAAGGGCGAAGACCAGGAGCCTCTGGGGGGCCGGCGGCGACGAGGCAGTGGCCAGAGGGCCCTTGCGACCTCTGGGACCACCACTGGACCTGGCGTGGCGCTGGAGGGTTCTGGGGAAGGTGTCCATCCCTCACAGCAGGTCAGACCCTCTGCGGCGACATCCTCAAGTGCAGACCCATAAACACTCTGGACATAAAAGGTAATGATTACCAAGGGCTGGAACCATTGTCAACTCTAGATGGGTGGAAAAGAGGGTACTTAACCCCTCAGGCGCCTGCAGTCGTTGGTGGGAGCATAATGGTCCGGTAGATGACCCAGAGAGAGTCCTTGACCATCTGTATCATCAACCTAACTGCCTCCTCAGTTTGGGCCGGCTCAGGAGCATAACATGAGGTGTCGTCTAGGGAACCCGCTGACACCAGCATGGGAGAAGGACCAACATTTTTAGCAGCCCCAGAAGACTTCTGGGACCGCTGCTGACGTGGCATGGGAAGAGGGGCTTGAGGCTGGAGCGGCATGATGACAGAAGTGGCTTGAGGCTGGAGCGGCATGATGACAGGTGAAGCCTGTGACTGTGGTGGTGTGGCTGATAAATCTTGGAGCTGGGAAGGCAACGAATTAGCGGAGGGTCTCCAGTGCCGCCTCAGACGCGTTGTTAGGATCCCTCTGTGCAGGATTGCCGTAGCAGGTCTGGACAGAGGGTTGGAACCTCTCTGCGGTGATGGCTTGATTGCCAGGTGCATTCCCCAGAAAGGTGACTCCTGTTCCTTCTCCAGCTCCATGAACTCAGGGAGCGTGAGAAACTCACCCGCTGGATCCATGACTAGTCGGATTGTATTGTACGTTGGCTCAAGGCAGACCCAGGAATACGTAGACCTTGGATTACAAGCCTGAGATGGAAGCTCATCTCCTGCTTTGCCAGTCCTGTGTCAGCGTTGGGTCAAAGTATGGCCAGATTATTCTGTAACGGGCAGAACTTGAGGACCCTTGAGGACACCAAACACAGTAAGATGTTTTTTAACAGTCTTTATTAGCCAGAAGCTAATAGGAGGCGTTACCGGAGAAAACTCCAGTAAGGGCAGAGTAGAAAGCAGGCGTGGGTCGAAACCAGATCGAGGCAAAGCAGGTACAGGGAGCAGGCTGGAGACGTGGTCGTAGACAGGCTAGGGTTGTGGTGGCAGGCAGAGTTCTTGGTGATGGTCAGGCGTGGAAACAAGGTCAAGGGACTGTGATCAGCCATGAAGGAAGGCTGGAAGATTTATTGGCAAAAGTGTTCAATAATCTGGCACCAGTTGGAGAGCAGGCTGGGTGTTATATAGCAGGAGTGGCAGGTGTGTGGCATGAGCTGATGACAGGGTGCAGATGATAATTAAGTGGCTGAGGGCTTGATTGAGGAGGCAGCTGAGGCAGAGGAGGGTGGCAGCCTGGGACTCATGACGGAATATAAATTTTTACTGGTGTGTGTGTGTGTGTGTGTGTGTGTGTGTGTGTGTGTGTGTGTGTGTGTGTGTGTGTGTGTGTTTGCGTGCGCATATGTCTGTTAATGTTATCAAACTGCTATGGGAATTTGGGGTCATTTTTATTCTGTAAAGCACTTTGAGTCACACTTTGCTTGAAAAGCACTTTATAAATAAAATCTGATTGATTGATTGATTGATTGATTGATTGATTGATTGATTGATTGATTGACAGCATGTTGTTCAGGTGAAAACTGATTTTTGTTTGCATCTCTTACAATATGGTGGATATTCACGTGATGAGCTGTGGGTGTCTTATCATCCTTTACCATTATTAAAGTAAAAGTTAAAGTCATCACGCACTGGTGAAATTCACCTCTGCATTTGACCCATCCCCATGGGGAGCGGTGAGCTGCAGCTGTGGCTGTGCTCAGGAACTTGGTGGTGGTTTAATCCAATCCCTAAAGCGAGGGTCAAGCAGGGAGGCATTGGGTCCCATTTTTTATGTCTTTGGTATGACCTGACCGGGATTTATACCCCGATTTCCCAATCCCAGGGGAGACACTCTATCACTAGGCCACTGAGAACGTTACTAGTTTATACTTTATATAAATAAATTGCATCTACCTCAATTATCACATTTTTTAAAGTAAGTTGTGCGTCTTTGGAGATTGTAACAGGAAAGTCTATGTGGTTTTAAAGCTTGAAAACAGATGACATATCACTCTAGTTTTGAACATCCTCACTCAGCACATTTTTACACCTTCCTCTAATGACAGGCGTGGTTCTGTAGTTGTTAAATTATTACATGTGATTTGTGATGAACTTATTTATAACTGTGGCATGTTACTACACTAATGAGGGCAAGTCCAAACATGTGCCTGAAACTCTTCCTCTAGCCTCATAGACTCATGTTGGAGCTTTAGTTACTCAGTTTACAGTAAATTTGCAGCACAGGGTCTATGTACATTTGGTCAGAAATTGCATAAATTATGAATTAATTATTGATTGCATTTATTTATTAGTTGTTTTGCAGATTGATGCAGTTTGTTTTTCTCCCCAGAAACACAACTAATCATGTGGCAAATGCAGCTCATGGATTTCACATGTCTGATGTGCTTTGAAGTGAACTTTGCGTTTGTTGTTTTGTTGATGATCACAGAAGCAATTGTAGTGGGTCGGCTGATGTAGATGCAGCATGCCCACCATCTGTGTTCGACGTTTAATCCATGAAAGGATTAATCTGTTGCTCTTGGGGAAACTGGAGGATTTCCTATGTGCATTATACACCACAGTTTGTACAAATAATTCATAATAGCCTCAGGAATAAAACAACTGCACTGTAGAGTTTGAGTTAAAGGTACAATATGTAAGAACAGTGAAATAATCTCAAAACATAATAAAGTACCAACCATTTTGAAGGAAGTTTACTTTGTAACAGATTTCCTTCTCAGCTGGCTAGGGGGTTGTCATTTATTATCCTTTATAAATGGTCAAACTGGGACTTAGTCTTTGTTTACATTCTGTGAGCCAATGGGTTGCAGAGTCTATGCTGAATTGGTAGCCTGACCAGCCAGCCCTATGCTTCCTTATGGGAAGCAGTCTGGGAACGCTCCTATTCAAATAACCCCACCTCCTGAGAATTCTAACCGAGCCAATCAGCGCTGAGTAGCGTACTTCACACACCGCAATGCTTAAACAACAAAGATGGCATCCGATGTGACCCAAAAGCTTTTTCAATTACCAACAACTCGATATCACAGTGAAATGTATTTATCTACTTATCAGCTTACTACACTCAACAAAAATATGAACGCAACACCTTTGTCTCTGCTCCGATTTTTCATGAGATGGACTTAAAGATCTAAAATTCATTCCAGATACACAATATTACCATTTCTCTCAAACATTGTTCACAAATCAGTCTAAATGTGTGATAGTGAGCACCTGTGCTTTGCTGAGATAACCCATCCCACCTCACAGGTGTGCCACATCAAAATGCTGATCTGACATCATGAGTAGTGCACAGGTGTACCTTATACTGCCCACAATAAAAGGCCACCCTGGAATGTGCAGTTTTTTGCTTTATTGGGGGTCGGGGACTCAGAACCGGTCAGTATCTGGTGTAACCACCATTTGCCTCATGCAGTGCAACACATCTTCTTTGCATAGAGTTTTATCAGACTGTCAATTGTGGCCTGTGGAATGTTGGTCCACTCCTCTTCAATGGCTGTGCGAAGTTGTTGGATATTAGTGGGAACTAGTACACGCTGTCGTATACGCCAGTCAAGCACATCCCAAACATGCTCAATGGGTGACATGTCCGGTGAGTGTGCTGGCCATGCAAGAACTGGGACATTTTCAGCTTCCAAGAATTGTGTACAGATCCTTGCAACATTGGGCTGTCCATTATTTTGCTGAAACATGAGGTGGATGTACGGTACAACAATGGGCCTCAGGATCTCATCATCTATATGATCTATAAATCTCTGTGCATTCAAAATGCCATCAATAAAATGCACCTGTGTTCTTCGTCCATAACAGATGCCTGCCCATACAATAACCCCACCACCACCATGGCCCACTCGATCCACAACATTGACATCAGCAAAGCGCTCACCCACACGACACCACATACGCTGTCTGCCATCTGCCCTGAACAATGTAAACCGAGATTCATCTGTGAAGAGAACACCTCTCCAACGTGCCAGACGCCATCGAATGTGAGCATTTGCCCACTCAAGTCTGTTACGGTGACAAGCTGGAGTCAGGTCAAGACCCCGATGAAGACGACGAGCATGCAGTTGAGCTTCCCTGAGACGGTTTCTGACAGTTTGTGCAGAAATTGTTTGGTTATGCAAACCAATTGTTTCAGCAGCTGTCTGAGTGGATGGTCTCAGACGATCTTGGAGGTGAACCTGCTGGATGTGGAGGTCCTGGGCTGGTGTGGTTACACATCGTCTGCAGTTGTGAGGCCGGTTGGATGTACTGCCATATTCTCTGAAACGCCTTTGGAGACGGCTTATCTTGGAGAAATGAACATTCAATGCACGAGCAACAGATCCGGTTGACATTCCTGCTGTCAGCATGCCAATTGCACGCTCCCTCAATGTGTCAGGCGTGCCGGTGAGTGAAATGGAGGTGAGGAAGGAGGCAGGCAGGCAGACAGGAACATTTAAAGGGTTTTAATGAGACACGCAGGACAATGAAACAATGAACCAACCAGACAAAATGGACTAACAGGGTTTAAATACGGGAGGAGCTGGGACCTTGGGTGATTGGGAGACGAGAGGTAGGTGGGAGCAATTAACATGAACACAGGACTGAACCGAATGGGGAGACAGGACAGGGTGTGACAGCCCCCCCCCCCCCCCCCCCCCCCCCCCCACACACACACACACACACACAGGAACATAGAGCAGGGCGGGAGGAGGGGGACCCAGAGGGAGGGCCGAGAGGGACCGATGGACCTATGGAGAGGAGGCAGGGACCAGTAGAGTCCGGGGGCCTGCGCCTGGGGCAGAGGAGGCGGCGACAACGGGCTCTTGGGGGCCTGCATCTGTGGCAGAGGAGGCGGTGATGACGGGCTCTTGGGGGCCTGCATCTGTGGCAGAGGAGGAGGCGACGATGGGCTCTTGGGGGCCTGCGTCTGTGGCAGAGGAGGAGGCGACGATGGGCTCTTGGAGGCCTGCGTCTGTGGCAGAGGAGGAGGAGACGACGGGCTCTTGGGGGCCTGCGTCTGTGGCAG